>NW_006776934.1:1479893-1599478 GCF_000442215.2 Lipotes vexillifer | reverse complement strand
TTCCCTATAACTCTATGGCTTAATTATGTTTGTATATTTCAGGCCTAAAATGATAATCCATTGTTTACCTCATTAATTATGTGTAAATACATTTTTTATTATGTGAGAAATAGTTTAAGGGTGACTGTTCGTAAAATGATATCTCCTTAGCCGTTTCTTTGTTTGCCTGAACCAATTATATAACATACTTATGAGGATAAAAAACTTTTAACAGCATTGTCCATGAAGTTTTTTAAGAGTCAACAGATTGGAAAAATGTGAAATGCTTTTCCACAAACTACAAAACTTCTGGTGCTGAAATGACTTCTGAAGTTGATGATGCAGCTGTTTTGCCATTTGTAATACAGCAAACCCAAATATACTGTCCTGAAAATACTAAGTAGAGTTAAGAAATGTCTGTTCTGTGCTCTATTGGCACTGTTTCAAAGATTCTTCCAGCAAGTCAAATCTAACTAGTGTTAGCATTGTTTGAAGGGGAACCCAAAGTATTGTTTTCCTGACCCAAATTATATTGGCATCTCATTTTATGGCTTATGTGGATAACTAAAAAAAAAAAAAAAAAAGAAAAAGAACCTGAGTGGGGATACTGACAGAGAATCACTGCTTCTTACTTCAAACAGTGAAACTCTCCATGTGCAGGCTTTGGATGGCTGGGTGTGTGATGGAGGGCAAAGGAAGAGTGCTGGCCACAGAGCATAATTAGAGTCAGTGTCTTTTTTTTTGTCCATCCATTCACCATATGGGAGATTCAGCCATGAAGGAAGTGGATGCTTTACTTGCATTCAGCAGAACTCTACTGAAGGCTATGCCTACCCACATTGCAAAGTTGTTGTTTAAAACAACCTACCCTCCGTGTGCAGACTTCACAAGAACACTTTTACTCACATCTAAGTGAACCTAAAATGGAATAAATAGAGTCATATTAGTGTTGATTAGTGAACCCCTATCTGGACAAATCTCTTCTAACTTGAGGAAGAAAAAACAAAATGCTATGGCCTATCATTAGAGGCTATAGAATGATATTAGAAGCTTATTTGGAAGATTTAGAGGAAGAGCGAACCTTGTAAAATAGGTTACATCTTAGGAAACAAAGTTTAAAAAATATTTTGTGTTTTTATGGGTTAGAAGCATATTGCTTCTGTGTAAAAGCAAAACACAGAAGGTATATGGAAAATACAGTTGAACCTTGGACATTGCAGGGGTTGGAATGAACTCCTGCACAGTAGAAAATCCACCTATAACTTTACAGTCCACCCTCTGTATCCACAGGTTTAACCTACCTCAGATTGTGTAGTACTATAGTAACGTGTTTACTGAAAAAAATCCATGTGTAAATGGATCGACACAGTTCAAGCCCATGTTGTTCAAGGTTCAACTGTATAAGCTAAAAAAAAATATTGAAAAGGATGAATTTCAAAGTCAGTGTCTAAGATGAAAATAGAAGTAAAATAATTAAACTAAAAGATTGAAAGAAAAGAAGGTTAATAAAATAGTCAAAATCAATATTAGGGCGTTTATTGAGTAATAATGATCTTGTGGAAAAGAGATCACTAGTGAGTTGACAAACTTGAGGACATTTTCCAGAGTTAGAAGGAAAGCATATAGAAATAAAAATAATGAGACTGTCTCTTCTTATAAGGGTACTATTCCCATCATAATAGCCCTACCCTCACGATCTCATCTAAACTTATTTTTCTCCCAAAGTCCCCATCTCCAAATACCATTGCAATGGGGTTAGGGCTTCAACATATTAATTCTAAGGAGACACAAGTATTCAGTCCATAATATTATCCTACATTGATAATCAGTGTCTCTAGTTAGAAACACAAAATTGGACCTGAGGAAACAGGAAAAAGCATGAAGTAATAATCTCAACTAAATCTGGACATTAATGTATTTTGAGCACTAGATAAGGGAGAGAAAATGTATAGAAGGTAGTGTAGTACATTTTTAAGCAACTGAAACTGTATGGACTTCTTATCTCTGGGTAATTACAATGATAGGGTCCATGCCACAGATATAAAAAATAAAAGGTAAAATTGTTTTAATATGCATAGCTGATGTACAGACACCATGACTCAATTTGCCAAACCTTAGTCTCATAAGCAAGATCTATAACTATAGCTTTCATACACTTCTTGTTATTTGAACTATAATTCTGTTTCCCAGGAAAATGGGCACTGGAGTTATCAAGTATTCGAATGTTATCAAAATAAGTTTCTAAATTACTGTTTTACTTTTGAAATTATTTTAGCTAATACATTTAGCTAATACATTTTTTAAATTAATTTATTTATTTGTTTTTATTTTTGGCTGTGTTGGGTCTTCATTGCTGCGCATGGGCTTTCTCTAGTTGAGGCAAGTGGGAGCTACTCTTCGTTGTGGTGTGTGGGCTTCTCATTGTCATGGTTTCACTTGTTGCAGAGCATGGGCTCCAGAGTGCAGGCTCAGTAGTTGTGGCACAAGGGCTTATTTGCTCCCCAGCATATGGGATCTTCCTGGGCCAGGGGTCAAACCCGTGTTTCCTGTATTGGCAGGCGGATTCTTAAACACTGCACCACCAGGGAAGCCCTCTTAAACACTGCACCACCAGGGAAGCCCAACTAATTCATTTTTAAAGGAATCTCTACAATTTTTTTCCAATAAATTTTTCAACTTAGAACTAGATTTTTAAAAATATATTATTTTGGCTATTCAAAATTATACATTTCAATTTAACGTTACTACCATTTTAAGTGTATATTTACACTATAAAATGTGGATTGAAAAATACCAAAAGGGCTCAGATGCATCTGATTCAGCACAATGAGAATTCTCTCTGACTGTTTACATTGGCAGTTCCCCATCTCCTTCAAAGTAATATTGGAATCTCATTTTTTTCCGGATGATAAACCATTGCAATATCGGAATGCTTATATAGCATGTGTTATTTCATTCTCGAGGTGCAAAGGGAAAAATGACAATATTTTTATTGCATCAGTATGGAGCATGGAACTAGTTGTCATGAAAGCTGATTGAAGAAATGCCCCTATCTCAAATCCATTTAAAGTGACTTTGAAAGGACTGAGCTATAAACATGAAATGACCAGAATACAATAAAGCCAATGTGACTGCTTTAGCCATCTTAGTAATTGATTCCAATGGCAGCTGTTGATGCAATCATCAACATTTATCATTAGGAGAGCCCACGTGATTGGATTGGCAATTCCCATCAAATTGTAGTGTGTGAGGGTGTATGTGTTTGCCTGTATGTATTCACACATTACATAGCTTATTTGCTATCATCAAATACGAAGGTCAGTGGGATAATCTGAGTTTTGCCAAGCAATAAGCTCATGTTGAATTATTATACCAGTGGCAGAATTTGAGAAAGGGTCAGATTTTTCAAATGTAAAGGGAAGACACTCTAACTTTGAGATACATTTTTTTCTGCAGTTTTGATGATTATTTTAATATCCATTAATAAAAATGCTGACTTACCAATTAAAATAAAATCAGATAATACTATCTGATACTATGGCAACAACTAAAACCATGTTTATATGTCCTAAATAATTCAATTTGTAAAAAAAAGGGGGAAAATCCAGTATTTTATTGCTTCATAATGTTTCAAGCATGTCAAACACAGTGAAGCCTATGTGAAAAAAATACTAAGATTATTAATAGAACTGGAGTAGCTTATATTTTGAAAGATGTGGAAGTTAAAATGTCACAAACTACATAATTGTGATGATATATGTTTATTTGCATTATCATTTTTCCATGTAAGGTGGGAGAGCATATAGATGTTATGTTAGTAGGAAAATACTGAACACATTCTTACTGGATTTTATGCATTTGAGGTCTTACTTTATATATTTTTATTTTCCAATTTGTGTTCCACAGAGCATAGTACTATGAGAAGTTCTGTACAAAAAAATGTAATCTATGGTCAAATAATATTGAAAAACACTGCGTTCTTTGTCCTCACCTTGGAAGGTCATAAGAAACAACATATTAAAGGCTTTGAGAAGTTCAGTAATGAAAACTTGTTAGTTCAATGACTGATTCTCAAACTTATTTAATTATTGCAACTTTTAAAATATAACATTACATAAACATAAATGTAGAACACACTTTGGAAAATACTGATATAAAGGATAATATTGTTTTTTAGGACATAAAAAGTATTACATACTAATACTTATAAGCATAGAAAATAATGACTGGCAGGGGTATTGAAAGTAAGAAATTATACATTAGGTTCTGGAATCTTTTCCTCAGCATTCCATCGATAATCTTCCAGCATATTCTTTGAAGCTTCCTGTGAAGCACAACTCAGTTTACTCACTGATATCTGCCTTTTGCCATACGTGGACAGCTCTGATTCTTGGTTCCCTGGTTTCCAGTATTGAGTTGGTATATATTGCTCCACACCTGCTCATTGGTCCTAATTGTACTCTTTATTCAGAGGTGTTAGGGATCCTGGAGAGATATCATCCAAGATAATGAGTTGATTGTGATTCTCAGCTTTTGTAAGTCAGGGGTTGGCTTGGAAAATACTATTTAAGATGAAGTAGTGAATGATATAAGAATCTTATTTGGCCCATCCCTGTAGAAAAGGCACTGACAGGAATTAGGACCATGTTTTCCAGTGGAAAAAGAAAGGTGGGCTCTTCCAAATTAAAGTTGGCTGGGGGTGAGGAGATAGGGTTTCTTTAGCCAGGCAGGAGGCTCTTTAGCCTCAAAATTTAACATACCTGTTAATGACTTGGTGATTTTAGTAAAATGTAGATGCTAACTCACCAGTCTGGGGTTAGGTCCAAGATTCTGAGTTTCTAAAACTCTTCTAGGTGATACCAGTGCTGTGGATTCTCTGACCTCACTTTGAGCAGCAAAGCTCTAGAATACTCGCAGTGCTTACTGATTCAGGAATGTGAGAATCTACTGAGTCAAGTTAGTTAATGCAGAATTTTCCAAACTTTCTTTATCAAAAGAATCACCTGGAGGTTCTTCTCATAAATATGGATTCCCACATCTAATTTTTATATACGAAATAATATGCTTCAGGGAAAAGGGCCAAAATTTTATTTTTAGTAATTACCCAGGTGTGCCCTACGGTTAACAAGTTTACACAACGTGGAGATAATGCAGTGTTTTTCCGAGTAGATCTTCAGGCCACAAAAAAGCAGATCACATAAGGATCTGCTCTTCTGAATTCTTATTGAAAATGAGCATGGATGTCCTCACTAAATGTTAGAATTCAAATCTCCCCAAGACCCTGATGCACACCAAGCATGTGAATCACTGATTATGAGTGCTACTTTTTGATGCGAGTTAAGAGATATTCCCCAGACTTTATAGAAGGTGTTTAATATTCTAGCCTGCCAGTATTCACCCAAGTAAGAGTGCTAGAAGTTGTGCCTCCATGAGGTCATTGTGGTTACAACAGTGGTCATTAGCAAAAGGGCAGAGAGGAAGGGCTCCTTGTGGAGAGTTGGGTCTTTACCAACCTCCATTAATCTGAGAGGTTTGTGTGTAACAGTGTTGTAATGAGGCTGACAAGGTTTTTTATGCTGGCAATTCTAGCCAGATTGCTGAGTTTGGAGTAGAATTTTATTCTCCACAGTGAACTGCTGGGCTTGGTGGATAGTTACATGGTAGAAAATGAAATTTCTTAGTATATTTGAAAAAAAATGGTCTTTTGAGTTGGATAGGTTTAGTGTTGGCTCTATTTATTTATCTTAATAGTAATACTAATAGTTATTCAGTGCTTACTATGAATGAGGCTCTGATCTAGGTGCCAAACATTTCTTTAAATTTCTAAGCAAGTGACTTAAGCCATCTACATTCTTTCAGTTTCCTATTTTGGTTTCCAAACAATTATTTGATCTCCCTCATGCAAAAAAAAAAAAAAAAAATTGTTTTTCTACTAAAACCAACCCAAGTGACTTTATCTTCAATATTGGCAGCCTCTGTGCCACTGTAGGTGCAGTTCTGTAGTCTCCTCAGTTTCAATTGATTTTTGCCTGCATTTAAACTTACTCCACACCCTAGACTCATAGCTGTTTCATTTTAGCTATTTCTAAACACCTTCCTAAATAACACATTGTTGGCTTAAAGTTCTGTACATTTACCTCAAATATGCCCTTGCTATATCT
Source organism: Lipotes vexillifer (assembly GCF_000442215.2). Classification (NCBI taxonomy): domain Eukaryota; kingdom Metazoa; phylum Chordata; class Mammalia; order Artiodactyla; family Lipotidae; genus Lipotes; species Lipotes vexillifer. The sequence goes on along the minus strand of NW_006776934.1, from coordinate 1,593,338 downwards.
GTCCTTTCTCCTTATTCCTATGGTTTCATGATTCTTTTACTTTCTTCCAACCTATCTGGACACTTGCAGCTCCCTTCCTTAACAAACCTAGATCCTTGTTCACTTGCACTATGTCTCAGCAGACTCTTCTATTCTATCCTATTGGGTCTCACCATTCCTAGAAAATTCTACAATCTCTTCCTCCTCACTGCTTGGACATCTGAGTACTAATACAGAAACTATATGACCAGGTAGAGTGGTGAGATTGTTGATGGGGGTCTAGTCTCCATACGGCTGTGAGTACACCCATCAATCCTTTCACTCTGTTATGGTCTGCTCCCTGGAACATTATTCACAGGAATGATTCCAAAATTTTAGTGCTATCCTTAAAGCTCTAACTAAGGGTTCTTAAGTCTGTCTGTATTTTTGATTCACCCAAAGATATTTATTTTCTCATGATCAAACTCGTACCAGAGCAATTAAATGAGAATCTGAAGGTTGGGCCCAAGCAATTGAATTTAAAATTTCTTTCCAAGTTGATTATAACATGCAGCCATGTCTGAAACCACTGCTCTAACGACCAGTGCCCAATGTTTTCAGCAGAAAGATTTCATCTCCTAATCTTTTCAAAGATATTGAGACTATCACACTTGAATTCACCCTGTTTGTTTCTTTCAACTCCTGTAAATTTGCATGCATCAACACTCATTCTAATCCGTTTCCATTCTCAAGGATGAGATCTTTGGTCCTGTCCATGGTAAATCCTTCACATTTTTCCTTGAAAACATTTACTTTTATTCTCTGTGTCAATTTCTGTGTCTCTATCTTTGTGTCTGTCTCATCTCTTTTTGCCTCCATCTCTCTGTTTCTGACTTACTTTATGCATGGGGAGGTTGTGTCTATGCCTCTCCCAGTCTCCGTGTCTCCCTGTGTCTTTCTCTATGGCTTTGTGCCCATCTGGGTGGTGTGTTGAGTGTGTGTTTTCTCAGTTTCTTTATGCCTCTCTATCTCTTTCTCCATTTTTCTATGTCTCTTCCTGAGTTTTTTTCTCTCTCTCTCTCTCTCTGTCTCTGTGTGTATATGCATCTCTCTGTGTCTTCTTCTCTATCTCCGCATTTCCCTCTCTCTGTCTCTTCTGCTTTTCCTTTCTCTCTCTGCAACTCCAGTACTATCACTGTTCCCTGTTTCTGTCTCTATCTCCTTGGCTACATTTGTCTTTCTCCAATCTTTCTCTCTCTATTAGCTCTTATTCTTAAGTCTATTGATATACTCATATCTCTCCCATTAAAAAAGAGAACCATTACATGATTCTGAATCTTATGCTACATCCCTCTCATCTAAAACTCTAGAAAGTAAACTAATATGGCTATGTCCATTTCTTACTCCATCTACTTTTCAATAGACTTCAAACTGGCTTTTATCCCTACTCTGCCACTAAAACTGTTCTCATTCTGTTCACCAAGGGCCTCTAATTACTAAATCTAATAGACACACTGAGTCATTAGGTCAAGTGGTACTTTAACTCTCTAGGAAATTTGACCCTCTTAAACAACCTTTTCTGTTTAATGTTCTTTCTTCTTTTGGCTTCCATGACATAACTCTCTAATGATTCTTCTACACTTACTAATATTGTGTCTAATCTTTTTCAGCCTTTTATTTCTAGTCTTATTCTTACATATTGGTGTTTCCAAAATGTGATAGATTGACCAAAATATTTTGCAGCTCCTTACCAAAAATGGTACAGTATATTTCCCCACCCCAATCTGAGCTAGCCTTTTGTCTTGCTTACACCAAGAGAATGTGGTACAAGTGACATTGTTGAGATCTGGAGCCTAGTCCTCAAGAGACTTTGCAGGGTTAGCCCTTACTCTCTTGGAATATTGAAAAGCAGCTTGTGATCAAAGACTGCTGTATAGAAATACAGCCCAGTCTCTCCAATTTTCTCACCTGAGACCCACCTCCAGGTGATCTATAAGTTAAATGCAGCCACATGAATGAACCCAGGCAAGACTGCCAGAAGAAAAATTGTCAAAATGACTATACTACCCAAGGCATTCCACAAATTCAATGGAATCCCTAACAAATTACAAATGGAAGGTTTCACAGAACTAGAGCAAAAAATCTTAAAATTTGTATGGAGACACAAAAGACCCCAAATAGCCCAAGCAATTTGAGAAAGAAAAATGGAGCTGTAGGAATCAGGCTCCTTGACTTTAGACTACACTACAAAGCTACACTCATCAAAAGAGTATGGTAGTGGCACAAAACCAGAAATATAGATCAATGGAACAGGATAGAAAGTCCATAAATAAACCACACACCTATGGTCAATTAATCTAAGACAAAGGATGCAAGAATACATAATGGAGAAAAGACAGTTTCTTCAATAAATGGTGCTGGGAAAACTGGACAGCTACATATAAAAATATGAAATTAGAACATTCTTTAACATCATACACAAAAATAAACTCAAAATGGATTAAAGACCTAAATGGAAGGCCAGATACTATAAAACTCTTAGAGGAAAACATAGGCAGAGTGTTTGCTGACTTAATTCTCAGCAATATCTCTTTTGATCTGTCTCCCAGAGTGATGGAAATAAAAATAAAAATAAACAAATGGGACCTAACTAAACTCAAAAGCTTTTGCACAGCAAAGGAAACCACAAGCAAGACAAATAGACAACCAATAAAATGGGAGAAAATGTTTGCAAATGATGTGATCAACAAGGAATTTGTCTCCAAAATTTACAAACAGCTCATGCAGCTCAATATTAAAAAAAAATAAAAAGCCAATCAGCAAATGGACAGAAAAGCTAAATAGACATTTCTCCAAAGAAGACATACACATGGCCAAGAGGCACGTGAAAAGATGCTCAACATTGCTAATTATTAGATAATTGAAAATCAAAACTACAATGAGATATTACCTCAAACCAGTCAGAATGGCCATCATCAAAAAGTCTACAAACAATAAATGCTGGAGAGGGTGTGGAGAAAAGGGAACCCTCCTACACTGTTGGCGGGAATGTAAATTGGTACAGCCACTATGGAGAACAGTATGGAGGTTCATAAAGAAACGAAAAATATAGTTACCATATGATCCAGTAATCACACTCCTGGGCATATATGAAGAGAAAAACACAGTTCAAAAGGATACATGCACCCCAATGTTTATTGCAACACTGCTTACAATAGCCACGACATGAAAGCAACCTAAATGTCTATTGACAGATCAATAGATATTGAAGATGTGGTACACATATACAATAGATTATTACTCAGCCATTAAAAGAACAAAATAATGTAATTTGAAGAATATGAATGACCCTGGAGATTATCATAGTAAGTGAAGTAAGTCAGACAGAGAAAGGCAAATATCATGAGATTGAAAAAAAAAAAAAAAAAAAAAAAAAAAAAAAAAAGATACAAATGAACTTATTTACAAAACAAAAATAGATACACAAATCTAGAGAATGAATTTATGGTTAACGGGGGGGAAAGTGTGGGTGGAGGGATAGACTGGGAGTTGGGATTGACATATGCACACTGCTATATTTAAAATGGAAAACCAACAAGGACCTACTGTAGAGCACAGGGAACTCTGCTTAATATTCTGTAATAACCTAAATGGGAAAAGAATTTGAAAAATAATAAATACATGTATATGTATAACTGGATCACTTTGCTGTACACCTGAAACTAGCACAAGACTGTTAAGCAACTCTACTTCAGTATTAAAAAAAGAAAAATTTAATTAACTCCATATGTATTTTATCATGTTTGTTTAAATCCGTTAAGTTTTGGGGTGGTTTAACATGCAGCAATAAAAAGAGTGATATACCAGAATTCCTAATGTCACTAATTTCTCTTCACATTCTTTAACTACCCTAGAATAACTTTTTTTTTTTTTAACATCTTTATTTGGGTATAATTGCTTTACAATGGTGTGTTAGTTTCTGCTTTATAACAAAGTGAATCAGTTATACATATACATATGTTCCCATATCTCTTTCCTCTTGCGTCTCCCTCCCTCCCACCCTCCCTATCCCACCCCTCCAGGCGGTCACAAAGCACTGAGCCGATATCCCTGTGCCATGCGGCTGCTTCCCACTAGCTATCTACCTTACAATTGTTAGTGTATATATGTCCATGCCTCTCTCTCGCCCTGTCACAGCTCACCCTTCCCCTCCCCATATCCTCAAGTCCATTCTCCAGTAGGTCTGTGTCTTTATTCCTGTCTTACCCCTAGGTTCTTCATGACATTATTTATTTTTTCTTAAATTCCATATATATGTGTTAGCATACGGTATTTGTCTTTTTCTTTCTGACTTACTTCACTCTGTATGACAGACTCTAGGTCTATCCACCTCATTACAAATAGCTCAATTTCGTTTATTTTTATGGCTGAGTAGTATTCCATTGTATATATGTGCCACATCTTCTTTATCCATTCATCCGATAATGGGCACTTAGGTTGTTTCCATCTCCCGGCTATTGTAAATAGAGCTGCAATGAACATTTTGGTACATGAGTCTTTTTGAATTATGGTTTTCTCAGGGTATATGCCCAGTAGTGGGATTGCTGGGTCATATGGTAGTTCTATTTGTAGTTTTTAAGGAAGCTCCATACTATTCTTCATAGTGGCTGAACTCAATTCACATTCCCACCAGCAGTGCAAGAGTGTTCCCTTTTCTCCACACCCTCTCCAGCATTTATTGTTTCTAGATTTTTTGATGATGGCCATTCTGACTGGTGTGAGATGATATCTCATTGTAGTTTTGATTTGCATTTCTCTAATGATTAATGATGTTGAGCATTCTTTCATGTGTTTGTTGGCAGTCTGTATATCTTCTTTGGAGAAATGTCTATTTAGGTCTTCTGCCCATTTTTGGATTGGGTTGTTTGCTTTTCTTGTTATTGAGCTGTATGAGCTGCTTGTAAATTTTGGAGATTAATCCTTTGTCAGTTGCTTCATTTGCAAATATTTTCTCCCATTCTGAGGGTTGTCTTTTGGTCTTGTTTATGGTTTCCTTTGCTGTGCAAAAGCTTTGAAGTTTCATTAGGTCCCATTCGTTTATTTTTGTTTTTATTTCCATTTCTCTAGGAGGTGGGTCAGAAAGGATCTTGCTGTGATATATGTCATAGAGTGTTCTGCCTATGTTTTCCTCTAAGAGTTTGATAGTTTCTGGTCTTACATTTAGGTATTTAATCCATTTTGAGCTTATTTTTGTGTATGGTGTTAGGGAGTGATCTAGTCTTATACATTTACATGTACCTGTCCAGTTTTGCCAGCACCACTTATTGAAGAGGCTGTGCTTTCTCCACTGTACATTCCTGCCACCTTTATCAAAGATAAGTTGTCCATATGTGTGTGGGTTTATCTCTGGGCTTTCTATCCTATTACATTGATCTATCTTTCTTTTTTTGTGCCAGTAACGTACCGTCTTGATTACTGTAGCTTTGTAATATAGTCTGAAATCAGGCAGCCTGATTCCTCCAGCTCCATTTTTTGTTCTCAAGATTGCTTTGGCTATTCGGGGTCCTTTGTGTTTCCATTCAAATTGTGAAATTTTTAGCTCTAGTTCTGTGAAAAATGCCAGTGGTAGTTTGATAGGGATTGCATTGAATCTGTAGGTTGCTTTGGGTAGTAGAGTCATTTTCAAAATGTTGATTCTTTCAATCCAAGGACATGGTATATCTCTCCATCTGTTTGTATCATCTTTAATTTCTTTCATTACTGTCTTATAATTTTCTGCCTACAGGTCTTTTGTCTCCTTAAGTAAGTATATTCCTAGATATTTTATTCTTTTCGTTGCAATGGTAAATAGGAGTGTTTTCTTGATTTCACTTTCAGATATTTCATAATTAGTATATAGGAATGCCAGAGATTTCTGTGAATTATTTTTGTATCCTGCTACTTTACCAAATTCATTGATTAGCTCTTGTAGTTTTCTGGTAGCATCTTTAGGATTCTCTATGTATAGTATCATGTCATCTGCAAAAAGTGACAGCTTTATTTCTTCTTTTCTGATTTGGATTCCTTTTATTTCCTTTTCTTCTCTGATTGCTATGGCTAAAACTTCCAAAACTATGTTGAATAAGAGTGGTGGGAATGGGCAACCTTGTCTTCTTCCGGATCTTAGTGGAAATGCTTTCAGCTTTTCACCATTGAGGATGATGTTGGCTGTGGGCTTGTCATATATGGCCTTTATTATGTTGAGGAAAGTTCCCTCTATCCCTACTTTCTGCAGGGTTTTTATCATAAATGGGTGTTGAATTTTGTGAAAAGCTTTCTCTGCATCTATTGAGATGATCATATGTTTTTTCTCCTTCAATTTGTTCATATGGTTTATCACATTGATAGATTTGCGTATATTGAAGAATCCTTGCATTCCTGGAATAAACCCCACTTGATCATGGTGTATGATCCTTTAATGTGCTTTTGGATTCTGTTTGCTAGTATTCTGTTGAGGATTTTTGCATCTATGTTCATCAGTGATGTTGACCTGTAGCTTTCTTTCTTTGTGACATCCTTGTCTGGTTTTGGTATCAAGGTGATGGTGGCCTCATAGAAGGAATTTGGGAGTGTTCCTCCCTCTGCTATATTTTGGAACAGTTTGAGAAGGATAGGTGTTAGCTCTTCTCTAAATGTTTGATAGAATTCGCCTGTGAAGCCGTCTGGTCCTGGGCTTTTGCTTGTTGGAAGATTTTTTATCACAGTTTCAATTTCAGTGCTTGTGATTGGTCTGTTCATATTTTCTATTTCTTCCTGAATCAGTCATGGCAGGTTGTGCATTTCTAAGAATTTATCCACTTCTTCCAGATTGTCCATTTTATTGGTATAGTGTTGCTTGTAGTAATCTCTCATGATCTTTTTTATTTCTGCAGTGTCATTTGTTACTTCTCCTTTTTCATTTCTAATTCTATTGATTTGAGTCTTCTCCCTTTTTTCCTTGATGAGTCTGGTTAATGGTTTATCTATTTTGTTTATCTTATCAAAGAACAAGCTTTTAGTTTTATTGATCTTTGCTACTGTTTCCTTTATGTTTTTTTTAATTTATTTCTGACCTGATCTTTATGATTTCTTTCCTTCTGCTAATTTGTGGGTTTTTTGTTCTTCTTTCTCTAATTGCTTGAGGTGCAAGGTTAGGTTGTTTATTCGAGATGTTTCCTGCTTCTTAAGATGCGTTTGTATTGCTATAAACTTCCCCCTTAGAACTGCTTGTGCTGCATCCCATAGGTTTTGGGTCATTGTGCCTCCACTGTCATTTGTTTCTAGGTATTTTTTAATTTCCTCTTTGATTTCTTCAGTAACCACTTCGTTATTAAGTAGTGTATTGTTTAACCTCCATGTGTTTGTATATTTTACAGATCTTTTCCTGTAACTGATATTTAGTCTCATGGCATTGTGGTTGGGAAAGATACCTGATACAATTTCAATTTTCTTAAATTTACCAAGGCTAGATTTGTGACCCAAGATATGATCTATGTTGGAGAATGTTCCATGAGCACTTGAGAAAAATGTGTATTCTGTTGTTTTTGGATGGAATGTCCTACAAATATCAATTAAGTGCATCTTGTTTAGTGTATCATTTAAAGCTTGTGTTTCCTTATTTATTTTCACTTTGGATGATCTGTCCATTGGTGAAAGTGAGGTGTTAAAGTCCCCTACTATGAATGTGTTACTGTCGATTTCCCCTTTTATGGCTGCTAGTTTTTGCCTTATGTATTGAGGTGCTCCTATTTTGGGTGCATAAATATTTACAATTATCTTCTTCTTGGATCGATCCCTTAATCATTATGTAGTGTCCTTCTTTGTCTCTTCTGATAGTCCTTATTTTAAAGTCTATTTTGTCTGATATGAGAATTGCTACTCCAGCTTTCTTTTGGTTTCCATTTGCATGGAATATCTTTTTCCATCCCCTTACTTTCAGTCTGTATGTGTCTCTAGGTCTGAAGTGGGTCTCTTGTAGACAGCATATATATGGGTCTTGTTTTTGTATCCATTCAGCCAATCTGTGTCGTTTGGTGGGAGCATTTAGTCCATTTACATTTAAGGTAATTATCGATATGTATGTTCCTATTCCCATTTTCTAAATTGTTTTGGGTTCGTTATTATAGGTCTTTTCCTTCTCTTGTATTTTTGTCTAGAGAAGTTCCTTTAGCATTTGTTGGAAAGCTGGTTTGGTGGTGCTGAACTCTCTCAGGTTTTGCTTGTCTGTAAAGCTTTTAATTTCTCCATCAAATCTGAATGAGGTCCTTGCTGGGTAGAGTAATCTTGGTTGCAGGTTTTTCTCCTTCATCACTTTCAGTATGTCCTGCCACTCCCTTCTGGCTTGCAGAGTTTCTGCTGAAAGATCAGCTGTTAACCTTATGCGGATTCCCTTGTGTTTTATTTGTTGTTTTTCCCTTGCTGCTTTTAATATGCTTTCTTTGTATTTAGTTTTTGACAGTTTGATTAATATGTGTCTTGGCGTATTTCTCCTTGAATTTATCCTGTATGGGACTCTCTGTGCTTCCTGGACTTGTTTAACTATTTCCTTTCCCATATTAGGGAAGTTTTCAACTATAATCTCTTCAAATATTTTCTCAGTCCCTTTCTTTTCCTCTTCTTCTTCTGGAACCCCTATAATTCGAATGTTGGTGCATTTAATGTTGTCCTAGAGGTCTCTGAGGCTGTCCTCAGTTCTTTTCATTCTTTTTTCTTTATTCTGCTCTGCAGTAGTTATTTCCACTATTTTATCTTCCAGGTCACTTATCCGTTCTTCTGCCTCAGTTATTCTCCTATTGATCCCATCTAGAGTACTTTTAATTTCATTTATTGTGTTGTTCATCGTTGCTTGTTTCATCTTTATTTCGTCTAGGTCCTTGTTAAATGTTTCTTGCATTTCGTCCATTCTATTTCCAAGATTTTGGATCATCCTTACTATCATTATTCTGAATTCTTTTTCAGGTAGACTGCCTATTTCCTCTTCATTTGTTCGGTGTGGTGCATTTTTATCTTGCTCCTTCATCTGCTGTGTTTTTCTGTCTTCACATTTTGCTTATCTTACTGTGTTTGGGGTATCCTTTTTTCAGGCTGCAGGTTCGTAGTTCCCGTTTGTTTTTGATGTCTGTCTCCAGTGGCTAAGGTTGGTTCAGTGGGTTGTGTAGGCTTCCTGGTGGAGCGGACTAGTGCCTGTGTTGTGGTGGATGAGCCTGGATCTTGTCTCTCTGGTGGGCAAGTCCACATCTGGTGGTGTGTTTTGGGGTGTCTGTGGACTTATTATGATTTTAGGCAGCCTCTCTGCTCATGGGTGGGGTTTTGTTCCTGTTTTGTTAGTTGTTTGGCATAGGTTGTCCAGCACTGTAGCTTGCTGGTCGTTAAGTGAACCTTGGTGCTGGTGTTAAGATGGAGGTCTCTGGGAGATTTTCGCTGTTTGATATTATGTGGAGCTGGGAGGTCTCTTGTTACCAGTGTCCTGAAGTTGGCTCTCCCCACTCAGAGGCAGAGCCCTGACTCTTGGCTGGAGCACCAAGAGACTTTCATCCACACGGCTCAGAATAAAAGGGAGAGAAAGTAGAGAGAATTAGTAGAAGTATGAAGAAAGAAAGAAAGAAAGAAAGAAAGAAAGAAAGAAAGAAAGAAAGAAAGAAAGAAAGGAAGCAGGGAGGGAAGGAAGGAAGGAAGGAAGGAAGGAAGGAAGGAAGGAAGAAAGAAAGAAAGAAAGAAATAAAGAAAGAAAGAAAGAAAGAAAGAAAGAAGGAAAGAAGGCAAGAAGGAAAGAAAGGAGGGAGGGAGGGAGGAAGGAGGGAAGGAAGGAAAAAAAGACAGAAAGAAAGAAGATACAGTAAAATAAAATAAAATAAAGTATAATAAAGTTATTGAATTAAAAAATAATTATTTAGAAAAAAAAATTTAAAAAGGGGCAGATGGAACCTTAGGACAAATGTTGGAAGCAAAGCTATATAGACAAAATCTTACACAGAAGCATACACATACACCCTCACAAAAAGAGGTAAAGGGGAAAAAATCATAAATCTTGCTCTCAAAGTCCACCTCCTCAATTTGGGGTGATTCGTTGTCTAAAGGAGGGAAGGAAGGAAAGAAAGAAAGAAAGATAGAAAGATAAGAAAGAAAGAAAGAAAGAAAGAAAGGAAAGTATAATAAAGTTATTAAAATTAATTATTAACAAAAAACATTTTTAAAAAAGCAATGGATGGATAGAACCTTAGGACAAATGGTTGAAGCAAAGCTATACAGACAAAATCTCACACAGAAGCATACACATACACACTCACAAAAAGAGGTAAAGGGGAAAAAATTATAAATCTTGCTCTCAAAGTCCACCTCCTCAATTTGGGATGATTCGTTGTCTAAAGGAGGGAAAGAAAGAAAGAAAGAAAGAAAGAAAGAAAGAAAGAAAGAAAGAAAGGGAAAGAAAGAAAGAGAAAGAAAGGTATAATAAAGTTATTAAAATTAATTATTAAGAAAAAAATTTTTTAAAAAATGGACAGATAGAACCCTAGGACAAATGGTGGAAGAAAAGCTATACAGACAAGACCTCACACAGAAGCATACACATACACATTCACAAAAAGGGGAAAAGGGGGAAAAAAAAATCATAGATCTTGCTCTCCAAGTCCACCTCCTCAATTTGGAATGATTTGTTGTCTATTCATGTATTCCACAGATGCAGGGTACATCAAGTTGATTGTGGAGCTTTAATCCACTGTTTCTGGGGCTGCTGGGAGAGATTTCCCTTTCTCTTCTTTATTCTCACAGCTCACAGGGGCTCAGCTTTGGATTTGGCCCTGCCTCTGCATGTAGGTCACTGGAGGGCGTCTGTTTTTTGCTCAGACAGGGCGGGGTTAAAGGAGCCACTGATTTGGGGGCTCTGGCGCACTCAGGCTGGGGGGAGGGAGGGGCACGGAGTGCGGGGCAGGCCTACGGCGGCAGAGGCCGGCATGACGTTGCACCAGCCTGAGGCCCGCCGTGGGTTTTCCCAGGGCAGTTGTTCCTGGATCCCGGGAACCTGGCAGTGGCGGGCTGCACAGGCTCTCCAGAAGAGGGGTGTGGATAGTGACCTGTGCTCGCACACAGGCCCCTTGGTGGCGGCAGCAGCAGCCTTAGCATCTCCCGCCCGTCCCTGTGGTCCGCGTTTTTAGCCGCAGCTCGTGCCCGCCTCTGAAGTTTCTTTAAGCAGCGCTCTTAAATCCCTCTCCTCGTGCACCAGGAAACAAAGAGGGAAGAAAAAGTCTCTTGCCTCCTCAGCAGGTGCAGACTTTTCCCCGGACTCCCTCCCGGCCTGCCGTGGTGCACTAACCCCTTCAGGCTATGTTCAAGCCGCCAACCCCAGTCCTTTCCCTGCGCTCCGACCGAAACCCGAGCCTCAGCTCGCAGCCACGCCCGCCCCAGCGGGTGAGCAGACAAGCCTCTCGGGCTGGTGAGTGCCGGTCGGCACCGATCCTCTGTGCAGGAATCTTCCCGCTTTGCCCTCCGCACCCCTGTGGCTGCGCTCTCCTCCGCGGCCCCAAAGCTCCCCCCTCCACCTCCTGCAGTCTCCGCCCACGAAGGAGCTTCCTAGTGTGTGGAAACTTTTCCTCCTTCACAGCTCCCTCCCACTGGTGCAGGTGCCATCCCTATTCTTTTGTCTCTGTTTTTTCTTTTTTTCTTTTGCCCTACCCAGGTATGTGGGGAGCTTCTTGCCTTTTGGGAGGTCTGAGGTCTTCTGCCAGCTTTCAATGGGTGTTCTGTAGGAGTTGTTCCACGTGTAGTTGTATTTCTGGTGTGTCTGTTGGGAGGAAGGTGATCTCTGCATCTTACTCTTCTGCAATCTTCCCAGGACCTCTAGAATAACTTCTTAATGTTCTATTTTTAATGTTTTAACTGCCTTCTTTTTTGTTTGTTTGTTTGTTTGTTTGTTTGTTTTTTTTTGTTGTTGTTATTTGGTACGTGGGCCTCTCACTGTTGTGGCCTCTCCCATTGCAGAACACAGGCTTAGGACGTGCAGGCTCAGAGGCCATGGCTCACGGGCCCAGCCACTCCATGGCATTTGGGATCTTCCCGGACCAGGGCACGAACCCGTGTCCCCTGCATCGGCAGGTGGACTCTCAACCACTGCGCCACCAGGGAAGCCCTTAACTGCCTTCTTTATATTTATGAGTGACAGAATAATTATTTTTTAGCTCTAGTCTCTCTTGAGGATCCCAAAGCCATAAATTTAAATTTTAAGCAATATCAGTGGTTGAATGTCCCATAATTACTTCTAACTCAAAACATCTAAAAACTTAAAAACACTATGTGTTTTCTAATTCATTTATTGGCACCACTACCCACCAATTTCCTAACCCTAAAATCTGGCAGTCACTCTTTTTCTTTTTCTTTTCTTTTTTAGGCTGTGCTATTCTGCTTGTGGGATCTTAGCTCCCTGACCAGGTATCGAACCAGGGCCCACAGGAGTGAAAGCATTGAGCCTTAACCACTGGACTGCCAGGGAATTCCCTATGGGTCACTCTTGAATCCTGCTGTTCCTCAAAATCCTTATCTAATAAATCTTTTGGTATAAATCTAACCTATTAAATATCTCCTCTTGCTGCTTATTCTCTTTACTCAAATATTTGCTAGTTCTTGCCTGGACTGGTTGACTGATTTATCTGGCTTTATTCTGAGGCCTGCTCGAATTTTTACTACATAATAATGTAACTAAGTTAAAAATTTGACTGATTCATCCATAAAAAATTTAATCTGTGTATGACACAGAACTTTTCAGTTTGACCCTCACCAACTTATTCAGCTTTACCATCTCCATTTCCTGTCTCCATGTTCATCTACATGACATTTTCTATGTGAGAAAAACTGGACTATATAAATATACATATATAGGATGAAGTTTCAAAGATTGTGCTTCAAATAATGCCTTTTCTGTGGGGGAAGATGGGAGGATTTTTTTTTTTTTTTTCATTAGCTTGGTCTTATTCAGCCTTCAAGATGAAACTCAGGAATTACCTTCCCTAAGCAGATTGGGTTAAAACAGCATCTTCTGATTTTTGCTGTAATATCATGTGCATATTTCTATCATAGCAGTGGTCCCACCATATTGGAATTACCTGACTTCCCATCTGTCTCCCTGCATCTCCTATTAGCTCCTTGAGCCTATTAGCACATTTTTCTCACAATTTCCAATATGATGCTTAAAGCCTGATACAGAGGTAACTCAATAAGTATGTGTTTAACTCTTATTTTGAACTCAGTTTTCTCAGCTATGTGATTAGTCATATCATTATTGTGAAGTAAAATGTACTAGTGTAGAGTAGGTAGTGTAAAATGTAATTTACAAAACTATTAGCTTTCTTTCTACTCTCAGCTGGAGAAATAAAACTGGAGACTGGAGCAAAAAGGCTAGAACTAGGCACAGTCTGCCTAGATAACGTGAGTTAAACATTATAAAAAGAATATTAAGGATAAAATAGGAATATACCTTCCAGGATATCTGATGATTTTCTCCCTGAGAAACTAGACAAATGGAAGCAGATTCTTCAGGTTCTTCATTAACTTTTGCAAAGGGTTCCTGATATGCTTACAGGCCTGGTCCATCAAAATTCAATATTCTATATAAGTAGGATAAAGCTGGATTAGGAAGGGATCAATATAGGTTGTACGGAGTCATGCAGTTTTTGGTTATTAGAATTTTTTCTGTGTTTGTTTCATTTCTATGCAGTACATTTATTACATTGTTAAATTTAACTCAGAACTCCTCTTTCTCAAGATGTTTTTAGATCCTGATTTGTAAAAGACAAGGAACATGACCATTGTAGGGAGAGGAATATCTGGATCTGGAGACAATAGAAAAGTTAGACTTTTTACAATTGCTTTTTTGTTTGTTTGTTTTTAGTTATTCTGGATTATGTACTTGGAATGTCAAATAACATTTAAAAATGAAGGAAATATTTGGGTTTATCAAGGAAGGTGTTATGGTCGAATATTTGTGCCCCCCACCCCATCCATATATTGAAATCCTACCTCTCAATTTGATTGTATTAGGAGGAGGGCCTTGGATAGTAATCAGACCATAAGGGTAGAGATCCCATGAATGGGATTAGTGCTGTTTTAAAAGGGACCCAGAGAGCTTTCTTGCTTTTTTCCTACCATGTAAATAAGCTCTCTGCAATTTGGAAGAGGGTTCTGACCTGATCCTGACCATGCTGTCACCCTTAACTCAGACATCCAGGCTCCAGACTGTGAAAAATAAATTTCTGTTATTTATAAGACACTCAGTCTGGTATTCTGTTAGAGCAGCTCAAACTAAGACGGAAATTGGTACTGAGAAGACAGGGTGCTGCTATAACACATATATAAAAATACGGCAACATTTAGCATTCCCCCCAAATGGGTAGAGACCAGAAGAGTTTTGAGGTTCATACTATAAAAAGCCTAGATTTCCATGAATGAACTTTTAAAGGTGATTCTGGTGAAAGCTAAGAAAGAAGAGAGCTGTAAAGAAAACATTAAAGTTAGAGAATATGTAAATAACCATGAACAGAATGTTGGTATGATATGGATGGTAAACGTCATTCTTATGAGATATCAGGTGGAAATGAGAAACACATTACTGGACAATGGAGGAAAGACAATTCTTGTTACAAAGTGGCAAAGACCTTGGCTGATTTTTGTTCATGACCTAGTGTTTTGGGTAAGGTATAACTCACAAGTCATGAAATTGGATATCTAGATGAAGAGCTTTCTAAGCAAACTGTTGAAGAGGACTTGGTTCCTCCTGACTGCTTATAGAAAGATGTGAGAGGAGAAAATAAACTGAAGATGGAACTCTTAAGGAAAAAAGAACCAAAACATAAATTTTGGACAATTCTCAACCTGTCCATATTATAAAAAATGAGAATGTTTGGAAGAGAATACTAAAGGCATAGCATACCAACCATTTGATAAGATTAGTTGTGGGTGCGAACCATGGATTTAATCAACCATCTCGACAAAAGCTAGAAATATAGATGGGCTTATGCTAGCAGAAACACTGCCACTGGAACTAAAGGAAACAGGGAAAGTGGGGGAAATGAAGGAAGACTTGGATTTCTTAGAACCGATAAGACCAAAGCATAAAACTATTCAGCTGTGATCACAGACTATTCTTCAAGATAAGAGAAGAAGAATCCCAGAGGCAATTCAGAGATTATCAGGGAGGCCGCTTGCACCACAGGCTCAGCGTGCAGGGGCCAGAGGCCAGGGTTTCTTCCACTTCAATATCAAAGGGTGGGAGACCAGATGACTAGTGGAGACATGGGGTTGGGGTCAACCAGCTGAGACTTGGAAGCTCAGCTCTTGTAGCCTTGTCTCTGCCCAGACAGAGAAGGTTGATTTGGGTGGGGTCACTGCAGAGATTCACAGTGGAGGCAACACCTTGCTGAGCTGTTGGGGTGACACTGTCACCCCAATAGGTATGGAAGGGAGAACATCCAGCCAAAAAGGATTGTTCTTGAAATTTAAGATCTTATGGAGCATGCCTATTAGGTTTTGAACTTACTTGAGACCTGTCATCCATTTCTTCTTTCCTATTTCTCCCTTTTGGAATACTAATGTTAATTCTATTCCTGTGCCACCATTGTACTTTGGAAGCACACAACTTCTTTGGTTTCACAGGTTCACAGCTGGAGAGGAATTTTGCCTGAGGATAAATTTTACCTTGAGACTCATTCATATTTGATTGAGATAACATTTAGATTAGACTTTAGACTTTAGAATTGATGCTGGAACTAGTTATGAATGTTGGAGTTGTTGAGTATACATGAGAGTATTTTGCATGTGAGAAGGACATAAAATTTGGGGGACTAGGGGCAGAATGTTATGGATTGAATGTCTGTGCACCATACCCCTTCATATGTTGAATCTTAACCTCCAATGTGATGGTATTATGACGGGGTGCTTTGGGGAAGTAATTAAACCAGTATGGTGGAGTCTTCATGAATAGCATTAATACCTTATAAAAAGGACCCCAGAGAGCTCCCATGCTCTTCTTCCACTATGTGAAGATACAGCTAGGAGTCATTTTTGCAACCCAGAACACCACCATTCTAATATTCTGATCTTGGACTTCCCAGCCTCCAGAACTGTGAGGAATAAATTTCTGCTGTTCATAAGACATTCAGTCTGTGGTGTTCTGTTATAGCAACACAAATTGACTAAACAGTAAGGTTGCTTAAAACAAGTTTAGAAACACTATTTTTAACATATGTTATACTAAGCCCTAGAGGACCTTACACGGAGTTTTCAGAATCACATTCCAAGAGGCATGGAGAGAAACTATAATATGTGTGAATAAAACTATCTAGAATAAGAAATGCAATTACTTATTTATAGTTACACAAATATGCTTCCTTAAAAAATTGACTTTAAGTTTTTTAGTGTTTTTACATTCAAAGCAAAATTGAAGGGAATATACACAGATTTCCCATATATCCCTGGTCCCCACAAAAGTGTAGCCTCCTTTATCAGCAGCATCTTCCAACAGCGTGATCCATTTACTACAATTGATGAACTTACACTGGCACATCTTCATTGCACAAAGTCCAAAGTTTACCTTTGAGTTCAATCTTAGTGTTGTACGTTCTATGGGTTTTTAATTTTAATGAAGTCAAATTTATTAATTATTTCTTTCATGAATTGTGTTGTTGGTGTTGTATATAAGAAGATCTCACCATACTCAAATTTATCTAGGTTTTCTCCTGTATTATCTACTCAGAGTTTTATAATATTGAACTTTATATTTAGGTCTATAATCCACTAAAAGTTAATTTTTCTGAAGGATATAATGTCTGGGTCTAGATTCTTTTTTTCTTTTCTTTTCTTTTCCTTTTTTTTTTTTCTTTTCTTCAGATGGATATCTGGTTGTTTCAGCATCATTTGTTGAAAAGACTATCTTTACTGCAATGTATTGACATTGCACCCTTGTCAAAGATCAGTTGACCATATATATGAGGGTCCATCTCTGCATTGTGTTCCGTTGATCTATTTGCTTATTCTTTCACCAATTCTACACTGCCTTAATTATTGGAGTTTTATAATAAGTCTTGAAGTCAGGTAGTGTCAGTCCTCCAATTTTGTTCATCTCTTTCAATACAGTTTTGGCTATTTTGGGTCTTTTGACTGGCCACATAAACTTTAGAATCAATTTGTTGATATCTACAAAATAACTTTTTCCTGATCTTAGAGGGAAAAGTTTAGAGTTTCTCACCATTAATTATGATGTTACCTGATTTAGAAGATTTTAGTAGATAGTCTTTATCAAGCATAGAAAAATTTTCTCAAGTCCTAGTTTACTGAGAGTTTTTATCATGAATGGATGTTGGATTTTGTTGAATGCTTTTTCTGCACCTATTGAAATGATTATGTGATTTTTCCTTTTTAATCTGCTGATGTGATGGATTACATTACCTGCTTTTTGAGTGTTGAACCAGCCTTGCATGATTGAGATAAATCAACTAGGTCATGGTGTATACTTCTTTTTATACTTTTTTTGGGACTCAGTTTGCTAATATTTTGTTTGAATTTTTGTCTATGCTCATGAGAGTTATTGGACTGAAGTTTTCTTGTATATCTTTGTATGGTTTTGATATTAGAGTATATTACTGACCACATAGAATGAGATAGGAAGTATTCCCTCAGCTTCTATCCTCTGAAAGAGATTGTAGAGAATTGGTATAATTTTTTCCTTAAATGTTTGATAAAATTCACCAGTAAACACATCTGTGCTTGGTGTTTTCTGTTTTGGAATGTTATTAGTAATTGATTAACTTTCTTTAAGAGGTATAACACTATTCAGATAGTCTATTTCTTTTTGTATGAGTTTTCACACATTGTGTCTTTTAAGTAGTTGGTCCATTTCATCTAGGTTAACAAATTTGTGGGCATAGAGTTGTTTATTATATTCCCTTATTATTATTTTAATTTCCATGAGATCTGTCAGGGTTTCCTCTCTTTCATATGTGATATGAGTAATTTGTGTTTTCTCTTCTTTACTTAGTTACCCTGGTTATAGGATTATTGATTTTAGTGATCTTTTCAAAGAACTAGCTTTTGGTTTCTTTAATTTTCTCTATTGATTTCCTATTTTCAATTTAATTGATTTCTGCTCTAATTCTATGACTTTTTTTCTTCTGCTTACTTTGAATTTAGTTTGCTCTTCTTTTTCTAGTTTTCTAAGGTAGAAATTGGGATGATTGATTTTAGATCTTTCTTCATTTCTATGAAGAAGAAAAGCACACATTCTAATATACAAATTCAATGTTATAATTTTCTCTCTAAATACTCCTTTTGCTGCATTTTACAAACTTTGATAAGTTATATTTTCATTTTCCTTTAGTTTGAAATATTTTAAAATCTCACTTTAGATTTCTTTTTGACGCTTGTTTTATTTAGAAGTGTGTTTCTTAATCTCCATGTATTTTGGGATATTCCAGTTATTGTTCTATTATTGATTTCTAGTTTAATTCATTTTGGTCTGTGAGAAGATATTGTGTGATTTCTATTCTATTAAGTTTGAAATTTATGTGAGGTCTATGGCTCAGAATATGGTCTATTTTGGTGAATGTTCTATGTGAGCTGGAGAAGAATGTGCATTTTGCTGTTGTTGGATGAAGTCATCTATAGATGTGGATTATGTCCTTCTTATTGATTTTGTTGTTGGGTTCAACTACGTCCTTACTGATTTTCTGTCTCCTTAATCTGTCCATTTCTGTTAGAGAGATGTTAAATTTTCTAATAAGATGGTGCATTTGTTTCTATTTGCAATTCTGTTCATTTTTGGCTATCATAGTTTGTTGCTCTGTTGTTAGGCACATATGGGGTTTTGGAGAATTATCCCCTTTATAAACATTATGTAATATCCTTCTTTATCCCTGATAACTTTCCCATGCTTTGAAGTCTGCCCTGTCTGAAATTACTATAACTACTCCTGCTTTCTTTTGATTAGTGTTTTCACTATGATGGATACTGGCAATAAAAAAATTTGGTGCCTGCCCTCAAATAATTTATATAATACTCAATTACATACAAAGCAGTGGTTTCTGGGGAAAGCATTCTAAACTTAAAATAAACCAGCCAAGGGCTTACCTGGTGGTGCAGTGGTTGAGAATCTGCCTGCCAATGCAGGGGACACAGGTTCGTGTCCCGGTCCGGAAGGATCCCACATGCCGCGGAGTGGCTGGGCCCGTGAGCCATGGCCACTGGGCCTGTGCATCCAGAGCCTGTGCTCCAGCCAACTTTTAAATTACATTAAAATCTGTGGCAAATCAGAGAATATGATTATTCCAATTAAATTTATGTAATTTAAAAATCTATGGGATATAACCAAACTCAAATACTATTGCATTGCATGTATACACATACACACACACACACAAACACAAACACACACCCCCCAAAAAAAGAAAGAAAGGAGAGTGATTGTGATTGGTGGACAAAGAGCCGTCAAACTCATGTTGGAAAAGAGAAGGGCTGAGTAGAAACTCTTTCTTAGACTTATTTTGTTGATTACTGAGCAGTGACCATCATTTTTGTCATGTAAGAATTTGATTATAAACTATTAAAATACCAAAAGGAAATTAGCAGTGTGGTATAATGCATTCAGATATTCACATGAAGTCAATAGATCTGTATTTTTTTTTTTGGTAAAGATGGTCAAATTCCAAATTTTCGTTAGATATCTCATCATCCATGAGTCCTCAAAGTTCATAACGAATGAGTTCTGATAGTGCTAAATAATTATCTGTAACTGTAGCATTTATTTAAAATTCTGCTTCATAGTTTTATAATCTTTAAGATTATTCTGTAGTCATGTTAAGAATAAAAGAACAATCTTTTAATTAAATACATTTGATATTTTTCTAATGTTTTACATTTACACTTCTGTATTTTATTATTCTTGCTCAAAAGCCTGGAGGTTTAAATTTGACATAAGACATTTTGAAGTAAAAAAAAAAAAAAAGAAAAAAACAACTAGAGAAACTGAGAAACAAAACTTATGATTCTAAAGAAAACCTTAATAATAATATCTACACACATGTAATTTTATACAGAATGTATAAGAGGAAACACGGCTATAGTCTGTGAAACATCGTACAACACAGGATGTACTTAACATTTTATTTGATATTACTTAATAATTTATATACATTGTATAAAGTACACTAGAATCTCCTCTTCTAAGTTCACTTTAAAGTTAGATTTTTGTAACATTCTAACCTGTGAACAATTTGTTATCAATTTTCTTTTCTTCAGAAAATTACATTAGAATTTTTGGCAAGTCAACAAAAAATCTCAAGTTCAAGAATATTGGTGCTATTTAGCTAACTTAAGTACATCTAATTATCTTGCATTAAGTTTGGGTTCTAATTTCTTTCCTATTTCAAGCAATAAATATTTTCCTGTGTGTAATTACATTTAGGATTTATTTTTGTAAAAAATGTAAGTGTACCTTTTGTGCATCTTTCTCCCTAATGCTTCCCTAGTTACAAATGTTATCAAATCATTGCCCTTTAAGCAACGATGGAAAAATTAGCAACCATCCAACTTAATTTTGAACATTTTCATTATTTCCTAATAAAGCAAGAGGGCCATAGCCTCAAAGTATAAAGCAAAATGGGTTCTACATCTGAAATATGCTCCAGTGAGACATCTAAACATGGAGTCAGGGCAACCAAGAGTAGTTAGTGCACAAAAAAACTGCCACAAGCAGCAGAAACCAAAGTGGAAAAGAACAGCTTCTTCTTGGAAGGCAGAGCTCATTCTCAATTTGCTTTTTTTTCCCCCCTTAAAATATCTAGGTTACAATAAATTTTAGAATGTTCTCTGTATTGCCATCTAATTGCTCCCTCCCTTTTAATTTGTAAATTGATATAATCTGGGCTCTCAAGAGACAGAACGACTTTCTGAACCATCAGTGCAATTACCTATCAAAGTTTGAAATTGTTTGTAAAATGACATTGTTTAGAAAAGGCAATTCTTTTCAAAATTAAACAAGATCAGGAAAACAATCATAGCAATCATATAATGGTACAATGTAAGGTTCATTACTTGTACCTTCTAGGGCAAAGTGACATCAGGTGGAGTAGGTACAGAATTCACAATTTTTGCCTAAAAATAGACACACTTTCTAGAGGAATAAATTAGTTTTTCCTAATAGTAATTGCTAGGTAATAAAAAAAATATGAGAATTATAATCGCTTTTAATACATTTAAAAATCACAAGTTATTTAAAGGCTAGGAATAGTTACTATCAGTATTAATTATATGGCATAATGTCACTATCACATATGGATGTACATGCATTCTTTAGTTTCATCAGGAAACTTCATTTAATATTAGTGATCAGAGTGGGTGTGCTCAGGGTGCACACGTTGATGTCACCTCACCCAGCTGCTCCGCCCACATGCCCGCCCCCGGCACTTGCCTAGCCCGGGCAGGCCAGGGTCCACCAGCCCTGGACCAGGGTCCTGCAACCTGACCGTCCTGGCAAGCCTGGATGTAAAAGTTAAGGAAGGGTACACAGAGACTCGGATGGCTACATATCTGACATATCAGCAAAGAATCATCTTTTCATTTGTGGAAGAAAACTAGGCAGAAGAAGTAAATCTAACAGAAAACATTGTTATTTCCTAAGAATACTGCAAGGATTAAAATACAGATAGAACCAAGTTCCTGATAGAGACCTTCAAGATGGTGGAGGAATAAGATGTGGAGATCATCTTCCTCCCTACAAATACATCTACATGTGGAACAACTCCTACAGAACACCTACTAAACGCTGGCATAAAACCTCAGACCTCCCAAAAGGCAAGAAACTCCCCACATACTTGAATAGGGCAAAAGGAAAAAGAAAAAACAGAGACAAAAGAATAGGGGCAAGACCTGTACCTCGGGGAGGGAGCTGTAAAGGAGGAAAAGTTTCCACACTAGGAAGCCCTTCACTGGAAGAGATGGGTGTGTGTGTGTGTGTGTGTGTGTGTGTGTGTGTGTGTGTGTGTGTGTGTGTGTAAGCTTCAGAGCCATGGAGGAGAGCTCAGCAACAGTGGTGCGGAGGGCAAAGTGGAGAGATTCCCGCACAGAGGACTGGTGCCGACCAGCACTCACCAGCCCGACAGGCTTGTCTGCTCTCCCACTGGCTAGGATAAGTGGGGGCTGGGAGCTGAGGTTCCGGCTTCAGAGGTCAGAGAGCCCAGGGAGAGGAATGGGACTGGCTGAGTGAACACAGCCTGAAGGGGGCTAGTGGACCACAGCTAACCAGGAAGGAGTCCGGGAAAATGGAACTGCCTACAAGGCAAGAGACCATTGTTTTGGGGTGCACAAGGAGAGGAGATTCAGAACACTGCCTAAACGAGCTCCAGAGACGGAGCGCGAGCTGCAGCTAACAGCGTGGACACCAGAGACGGGCATGAAACGCTAAGGCTCCAACTGCAGCCACCAAGAAGCATGTGTGCAAGCCCAGGTCACTATCCACACCTCCCCTCCCCGGATCCTGTGCAGCCCACGACTGCCAGGGTCCCGTGATCCAGGGACAACTTCCCCAGAACACATGGCACGCCTCAGGTTGGTGCAATGTCATGCCGGCCTCTGCCAGTGCAGGCTTGCTCCGCGTTCTGTACCCCTCACTCCCCACGCCCTGACCCAGCCAAAGCCACCTAATCAGCTGCTACTTTAACCACATACTGTCTGAGTGAAGAACAGATGCCTTCAGGTGGCCTATACACAGAGGAGGGGCCAAATCCAAAGCTGAATCCCAGGAGGTGTGCTAACAAAGAAGAGAAAGGGAAAACTCTCTCAGAAGCCTCAGGAGCAGCGGATTAAATCTCCACAATCAACTTGATGTACCCTGCATCTGTGCAATACCTGAGAGACAACAAATCATCCCAAAATTGAGGCAGACATTGGGAGCAACAATATATATATATATATTTTTCCTTTTCCTCTTTTTGTGAGTGTGTATGTGTATGCTTCTTTGTGTGATTATGTCTGTATAGCTTTGCTTTTACCATTTGTCCTAGAATTCTGTTAGTCCATTTGTTTGTTTGTTTATTTGTTTTTGTATTGTTTTTACCTCTTGCTATCCTTGATGGATTTGTTTTTTTGGTTTGGTTGCTCTCGTCTTTCTTTCTTTCTTTTGTTTATTGATTTTTAATAATTTTTTAAAAATAACTTTATTATTATTTTTTTCTTTCTTTCTTTTTTTCTCTCTTTTCTTCAGAGCTGTGTGGCTGACAGGGTCTTGGTGCTCCAGCTGGTTGTCAGGCATGTGCCTCTGAGGTGGGAGAGCCAAGTTCTGGACACTGGTCCACCAGAGACTTCTTGGCTCCACGTAATACCACACAGCGAAAGCTCTCCCAGAGATCTCCATCTCTACGCTAAGACCCAGCTCCACTAAACCACCAACACCATATGCCAAACAACTAGCAAGACAGGAACACAACCCCTTCCATTAGCAGAGAGGCTGCCTAAATTCATAATAAGGTCACAGACACCCCAAAACACACCACTGGATGCAGACATGCCCACCAGAAAGCCAAGATCCATACTCATTCACCAGAACACAGGTGCTAGTCTCCTCCACTGGGAAGCCTATACAACCAACTGAACCAACCTTAGCCACTGGGGGCAGACACCAAGAAAAACAGGAACTATGAACTGGTAGCCCTAAAAAAGGGCACCCCAAACACAGTAAGTTAAGCAAACTGAGAAGACAGAAGAAGACATAGCAGATGAAGGAGCAAGGTAAAAACCCACCAGACCAAACAAATGAAGACAAAATAGGCAGCCTACCTGGAAAAGAATTCAGAGTAATGATAGTAAAGATGATACAAAATGTTGGAAATAAAAGGGAGAAAACACAAGAAACATTTAACAAGGAAATAGAAGAACCAAAGAGCAAACAAACAATGATGAATAACACAATAAATGAAATTTAAAATTCTCTATAAGGATTCAATAGCAGCAAAACTGAGGCAGAAGAACAGATAAGTGACCTGGAATATAAAATAGTGGAAATAACTACTACAGAGCAGAATAAAGAAAAAAGATGGAAAAAAAATTGAGGACAGTTTCAGAGACCTCTGGGACATTAAACACACCAACATTCAAATTATAGGGGTGGCAGAAGAAGAAAATAGAAAGGGACTGTGAAAATATTTGATGAGATTATAGTGGAAAACTTCCTTAATATGGAAAAGGAAATAGTTAATCAAGTCAAGAAGTGCAGAGAGTCCCATACAGGATAAATCCAAGGAGAAACATGACAAGATATATATTAATAAAACTATCAAAATTTAAATACCAAAAAATATTAAAAGTAGCAAGGGAAAAACAACAAATAACATGCAAGGGAATCCCCATAAGGTTAACAGTTGATCTTTCAGCAGAAACTCTGCAAGCCAGAAGGGGGTGGCAGGAGATATTTAAAGTGATGAAAGGGAAGAAACTACAACCAAGATTACTCTACCCAACCAGGATCTCATTCAGATTTGATGGAGAAATTAAAACCTTTACAGACAAGCAAAAGCTAAGAGAGTTCAGCACCACCAAACCAGATTTACAACAAATGCTAAAGGAACTACTCTAGGCAGGAAACACAAGAGAAGGAAAAGACCTACAATAACAAACCTAAAGCTATTAAGAAAATCGTAATAGGAACATACATATCGATATTAACTTAAATAAAAATGGACTAAATGCTCCCGCTCAAGGACATAGACTGGCTCAATGGATATAAAAAAAAGGCCCATATATATGCTGACCACAGGAGACCCACTTCAGACCTAGGGACACATACAGACAGAAAGGGAGGGGATGGAAAAAGATATTCCAGACAAATGGAAATCAAAAGAAAGCTGGAGTAGCAATTCTCATATGACAAAATGGACATTAAAATAAAGGTTATTACAAGAGACAAAGAAGGACACTACATAATGATCAAAGGATCAATCCAAGAAGAAGATATAACAATTGTAAATATTTATGCACCCAACATAGGAGCACCTCAATACATAAAGCAAATGCTAAGAGCCATAAATGGGAAAATCGACAGTAACACACTCAAAGTAGGGGACTTTAACACCCCACTTTCACCAATGGACAGATCATCCAAAATGAATATAAATAAGGAAACACAAGCTTTAAATGACACATTAAAGAATTAATTGATATTTATAGGACATTCCATCATAAAACAACAGAATACACTTTCTTTTTAAATGCTCATGGAACATTCTCCATGATAGGTCATATCATGGGTCACAAATCAAGCCTTGGTAAATTTAAGAAAATTGAAATTGTATCAAGTATCTTTCTCACAACAACTCTATGAGACCAGATATCAATTACAGGAAAATATCTGTAAAAATACAAACACATGGAGGCTAAGTAATACACTACTTAATAACCAAGAGATCACTGAAGAAACCAAAGAGGAAATCAAAAATACCTACAAACAAATGATAATGAAAACACGAAGACCCAAAACCTATGGGATGCAGCAAAAGCAGTTCTAAGAGGGAAGTTTATAGCAATACAATCTTATCTCAAGAAATAGGAAACATCTCAAATAAACAACCTAATCTTACACCTAAAGCAATTAGAGAAAGAATAATAATAAAAAAAAAAGGTAGCAGAAGGAAAGAAATCATAAAGATCAGATCAGAAACAAATGAAAAATATATAAAAGAAACAATATCCAAGATAAATAAAACTAAAAGCTGGTTCTTTCCAAAGATAAAAATTGATAAACCATTAGCCAGACTCATCAAGAAAAAAGAAGACTCAAATCAATAGAATTAGAAATGAAAAAGAAGTAACAACTGACTGCAGAAATACAAAGGATAATGAGAGATTACTACAAGCAAATATATACCAATAAAAGGGATAACCTGGAAGAAATGGGTAAATTCTTAGAAAAGCACAACCTTATGAGACTGAACCAGGAAGAAATAGAAAATATAAACAGACAAATCACAAGCACTTAAATTGAGACTGTGATTAAAAATCTTCCAACAAACAAAAGCCAAGGAACAGATGGCTTCTCAGGTGAATTCTATCAAGCATTTAGAGAAGAGCTAACACCTGCCCTTCTCAAACTCTTCCAAAATATAGCAAAGGGAGGAATACTCCCAAACTCATTCTATGAGGCCATCATCGCCCTGTTACCTAAGCCAGATAAAGATGTCACAAAGAAAGAAATCTACAGGTCAATATCACTGATGAACATAGATGCAAAAATCCTCAACAAAATATTAGCAAACAGAATCCAACAACACATTAAAGGATCATACACCAGGATTAGGTGGGGTTTATACCAGAAATGCAAGGATTCTTCAATATACATAAATCAATCAAAGTGATACACCATATTAACACATTGAAGGATAAAAACCATATGATCATCTCAATAGATGCAGAAAAAGCTTTTGACAAATTTCAACAGCTAGTTATAATAAAAACCCTCCAGAAGGTAGGCATAGAGAGAACTTACCTCAACATAATAAAGGCCATATATGACAAACCCATAACCAAAATCATTCTCAATGGTGAAAAAATAAAACCATTTCCACTAATATCAGGAACAAGACAGGGTTGCCCACTCTCACCACAATTATTCAACATAGTTTTGGAAGTCTTAGCTACAGCAATCAGAGAAGAAAAAGAAATAAAATGAATCCAAATGGGAAAAGAAGAAGTAAAGCTGTCACTTTTTGCAGATGACATGATACTATACATAGAGAATCCTAAAGATGCTACCAGAAAACTACTAGAGCTAATCAATGAATTTGGTAAA
Source organism: Lipotes vexillifer (assembly GCF_000442215.2). NCBI lineage: Eukaryota > Metazoa > Chordata > Mammalia > Artiodactyla > Lipotidae > Lipotes > Lipotes vexillifer. Next base: position 1,566,550 of record NW_006776934.1, on the reverse strand, counting down.
GTAGCAGGATACAAAATTAATTCACAGAAATCTCTTGCATTCCTATGCACTAATCATGAAAAATCTGAAAGAGAAATTAAGGAAACACTCACATTTACCATTGCAACAAAAAAAAATAAAATACCTAGGAATAAACCTACCTAGGGAGACAAAAGACCTGCATGCAGTAAACTATAAGATACTGATGAATGAAATGAAAGATGATACAAATAGATGGAGAGATATACCATGTTCTTGGATTGGAAGAATCAACATTGTGAAAATGACTATACTACCCAAAGCAATCTAAAGATTCAATGCAATCCCTATCAAACTACCAATGTCATTTTTTTACAGAGCTAGAACAAAAAAAAAATCACAATTTTTATGGAAACACAAAAGACCCTGAATAGCCAAAGCAATCTTGAGAAAGAAAAATGGAGCTGGAGGAATCAGGCTCCCTGACTTCAGACACTACTACAAAGCTACAGTAATCAAGACAGTATGGTACTGGCACAAAAACATAAATATAGACCAATGGAACAGGATAGAAAGCCCAGAGATAAACCCACACAAATATGGTCATCTTAATTTGACAAAGGGGGAAGAGTACACAATGGAGGAAAGACAGCCTCTTTAATAAGTGGTGCTGGGAAAACTGGACAGCTACATGTAAAAGAAATTACAACACTCCCTAACACCATACATAAAAATAAACTCAAAATGGATTAATGACCTAAATGTAAAGCCAAACACTATAAAACTGTTAGAGGAAAACATCGGTGAACACACTATGACATAAATCACAGCAAGATCCTTTTTGACCCACCTCTAGAGAAATGGAAATTAAAACAAAAATAAACAAATGAGATCTAATGAAACTTAAAAGCTTTTGCACAGCAACAGAAACCATAAACAAGATGAAAAGACAATCCTCGGAATGGGAGAAAATATTTGCAAATGAAGCAACTGACAAAGGATTAATCTCCAAAATGTACAAGCAGCTCATGCAGCTCAATATCAAAAAAACAAACAACCCAATCCAAAAATGGGCAGAAGACCTTAATAGACATTTCTTCAAAGAAGATATACAGACTGTCAACAAGCACATGAAGGGATGCTCAACATCACTAATCATTAGAGAAATGCAAATCAAAACTACAATGAGGTATCACCTCACACCATTTAGAATGGTCATCATAAAAAAATCTACAAACAATAAATGCTGGCGAGGGTGTGGAGAAAAGGGACCCCTCTTTCACTGTTGGTGGGAATATAAATTGATACAGCCACTATGGCAAACAGTATGGAAATTCCTTAAAAAACTAAAAATAGAGCTATCATACGACCCAGCAATCTCACTACTGGGCATATACCATGAGAAAACCATAATTCAAAAAGAGTCATGTACCACAATGTTCATTGCAGCCCTATTTACAATAGCCACAACATGGAAGCAACCTAAATGTCCTTTGACAGATGAATGGATAAAGAAGATGTGGCACATATATATAATGGAATATTAGTCAGTTATAGACAGAAACAAAATATAGTTATTTGTAGTGAGGTGGATGGACCTAGAGTCTGTCACACAGAGTGAAGTAAGTCAGAAAGGAAAAATAGATACTGTATGATAACACATATGTATGGAATCTAAAAAAATAAAAAAAGGTTATGAAGAAAATGGAACAGGACAGGAATAATGACACAGATGTAGAAAATGGACTTGAGGACATGAGGAGGGGAAAGGGTAAGCTGAAATGAAGTGAGAGAGTGTATGGACTTATATATACTACCAAATGTAAAATAAATAGCTAGTGGGAAGCAGCCACATAGCACAGGAAGATCAACTCGATGCTTTGTGACCACCTAGAAGTGTGGGAAAGGGAGGGTGGGAGGGAGACACAAGAGGGAGGAGATCTGGGGATATATGTATATGTATAGCTGATTCACTGTTATAAAGTAGAAATTAACAGACCATTGTAAAGCAATTATACTCCAACAAAGATGTTAAAAAAATAATAATATTAGTGATCAGATACTCTGGTTAGTGTTTTTCAATATTAGAACTTTATTACTTAGACAGTTATAAAACACTTGATCTTTAGGCAATCATCACAACATTTTTAAGCACAGCAGACAGTAATATTTTTAAGTTTATGCAGAACTGGAATATTTTCATATCATAATTTTATGGGTTTTTTTATTAATTTTTATTTTTTGCAGTGTCATTAAAGTTAAGTTTTGTATTATTTAATTACATTTAGTTTGTTATAAAAAGTTTATTGTCACTTTTCTGAAATAATGGAATGGAAAATTTTTTTAATCTTTTTTTTCAAGATAGTTACTTTCTATACCCTAAACTTCCTCTTTTCTTTTTTTTTTTTATTTAAATTGTTTTAGTTTTATTTATTTATTTTTTTGTGGTATGCGGGCCTCTCACTGTTGTGGCCTCTCCCGTTGCAGAGCACAGGGTCCGGATGCGCAGGCTCAGTGGTCATAGGTCACAGGCTTAGCTGCTCTGCTGCATGTGGGATCTTCCCAGACTGGGGCACGAACCCATGTCCCCTGCATCAGCAGGCGGACTCTCAACCACTGTACCACCAGGGAAGCCCTCTTTTCTTTTAAGTTAGTTCATGATTGACCTCAGTGAACCAAGCAGTCAAAGTAGTCTCAATATGCATTGAAGTCTTTATGTCACATTAAACTCTAAATAATTCATCTAATGATGAACACTTGTGTTGCTTCCAGTTTTTGGCTATTTTGACTAATGCTTCAATGAACATGGGTATACAAATATGTGTTTGAGAGCTTGTTTTCAATTCTTTTGGGTATATACCCAGAAGTGGAATTGCTGGATCATATAGTTATTCTATGTGTAATATTTTGAGGATCAGCTCTACTGTTTTTCTCAGGGGCTGATTCACTTTACAATTCCACCAGCAATGAATGCACAAAGGCTCCAAATTCTCTATATCTTTGCTAACATTTGTTATTCTCTCTTTCTTTTTAACAGCCACCCTAATGGGTGTGAAGTGGTATTGAATAGTTTTGAATATGATTTTATTCATGCTGTTGTCAGCAAATATAAAGATATAAAATCTAAAATAATTAAATAGACATAAAATAATTTATGCAACTACAAGCAAAAATATAAATCAAGGAGTTTCACTTATCCCACTCTCAAATAGGTCTGGTGAAAAGGTGTTTTTGTACAATGAAACATGCAATTAGCATAAAATACTTAGGACTTAGTTGAGAGTTTTGTGTTGTTGCTGTGTAATATATCACTTTCAGGTTTTTATTTAGGACTGAAAGAAAAATAGAAAAATGATCATAGTACAACATTTAGAAGTAATTTAGATTGAAAATGATGTTGTGGTGGGTTCTTTCCACGTATATGTCCAACCAGATCTCTCATGACAGCATGTCTTTTTGTCATGTGACGTCTATATTCGCTCATTCAAGTAGATGATGTCTTACGCCTGGCCCAGTATAGTTTCTCCAGCTGACCAGGGACTCTCCAAGTGGAATATGGTGTCACAGGAAAGATCACATTTATTGTCTATAAGCCCCTTTGTTAAGACCTCTGAAAAAATTTGAGATGGTCCCCAGTAGACTCTCTCAGCTAGACATTAAGTACTTCTGAGAATCTTGATAGCATTTTCCTACAGTGTTCTCACACATGCAAAATAGAGATAATTCCTCCTTGGAAAAAAAGAAAAAAAGATAGATACTGCTTTGAGGGCATGAAGTATATCCTAATGAAATTTATAGAAAAATCTACAAATTTTAAGAGCCTTGAACCAACAAAACACCATCTGATTGGACTAAAGGGACAAAGATATTTCAAAATGCAAAAAACTCCCAACTTCTAAAGAAACAGACTTAGAGCTACTCAGCTGTAAATACCTGCTATTTCTTCTAGAAAAGTTTGGCTAACTCTGAGGCAAAGCCAAGATCTTTGAAAAACAATGGATTAGGAACCAGAACTACACTCCACTCAGACTTTTCCTTGTGTCTCAGAGAAAGGGAACTGGTAACATGTGTCCAGCTGGATTCAGAATTGCCATGGGTCAGTGATAAATAAATGCTTTCTGTTCTTTTATTTATTTTTGCCTTTTTTTAAGCATCTTTATTGGAGTATAATTGCTTTACAATATTGTACTAGTTTCTGCTGTATAACAAAGTGAATCAGTTATATGTATATGTTCTTCTTTTAAAATGCAAGTGTCCATTGCAATTATTTTATCTGTGCTTTATCAGTGTATGCAGAAGGCAGATAATCTGTCATTTTATACCTCATGTCTCTAGATTAAGAGCAATTGAATGTGAGCAGCTGCATCCAGTAATCCTCAGGCATATATGGACATAATTTAGATAATGACACTCTGGATTTTGAGAAAATACCTTAAGGGTATGAGGCTTTCGCAGGAGGGAGGAATGTATTTTGCATGTGGGAGGCCTGTAAATTGCTGTGGCCAGAGGGTAGACAATGGTTGATCATTTCCAAAGATGTGCACATAAATCTTTCTCTCTCATCCTGCATGTCTGTTTGCTATGTGAATTTTCCACTCCTCCATTAATAAGAGAACATATTTCTCTTCCCTTTGAATTTATGAAAGGTCCTGCTTCGACCAATGGAATGCAAAAATGACATTGTGTAATATCTGGGTCTATTAACTAAGAAAACTTGCAGTTTCCATTTTAACCCTCATTTTCACACTTCCAGTTTCATCCAGCTACCATGTAAAGGAGCTTAAACTAGGCTAGTTAATGATGGTTATGGGAGAGTGAAGAGATGAGAAGGGAGGGGAGGAAAGAGAGAGATTGAGATGGAGATTATGTTCAGGAGAACCTAGACACCCAATACATCTCTTAGCTGAATGTACCCATGTGAGTGACTTCTGTGGACATCACGTGAAGTAGAAAACAGAACTCATTAGGTGAAAACAGCTAAATTTTGGAGTGGTTTTCTTATACAACAAGAGATAACTAGAAAAGGTTTATTTGTCTTAATCTTTGAAAGAGATAATAAGGTTGGGGAAACATGTTCCTTTTTATTTATGGCTTATATTTGTTCAAATTAGAAATATTTTCATTGCCAGGTGAGAGTAGAAAATTTATGGGCAGTATTACAGAAAAGAGCTAAAAGCACCCTTATACTATGGCATCATTAATTTTTCTTCTTTTTCATTCATTTTTTAAGAAACAAATTACCAATACTATTTTTGACTACCAAACTGATTATTTTGGTAACATTTTTGGAATAATATCCACATTCTTTTCCTTATTATTATACTGATGATTATCCCATTCATATTGCTCAGTTTGTTTTTTTGATCCCCAATTAAGCACCAAGAAATGTAACTTCTTTGGAGACAGGCCTAAATATTGTTATTTTTTTCTGCTTTTAATTTTATATATAAAATATGATTTAAAATAATGAATGAATATGGCATCTTATCACAGTCCTAAACTGCAAATTTCCAGTAACTGCTATTCTTAAAGTAATGCTTAAACAATCACAGGATTACAAACGGGAACTCAGTAAGATAGAATAGCTTTTCCTAACCAGGATAAACCCAGTTGTTTTATTGGAAATGAATCAAGCTGATATTTTAGGATAAAAGAAAATTTAGTGAAATCAAAAAGGCAAATTGCAGAAAATTAATTACAGCTATACCCCATTTTCATCATAATACCTGTTTACTTAACCAAGATTGAATTCACATCAATATCCTTTCAAAATTTTATCACTTATTAACTTACTGGTTACGCTCAATAAGAGACATTAAATACACACTGACAATTTTACAGATTAAGACAAATCTCACTTTAGAAGATTCCTTTCTTTCAACCAATGTTGATTTAACATCATAAGTCAAAAGTATTTCTATTTTGGGTTGTTATATTTTAAGATTTATGTGATGTCTTTAGACATCTTTACAATCTCTTCTAAATAATAGCAATTATATGTCACATTGTAATCACAAGAAAAAGTGAAGAATTTTGGATGTGTAAAATTCCCATAGATCTTTTGAAAATGAAAGGAGAATAGACTGTTAGTTTGGAGAAAATACCAAGAGAAGTTCTATTTTCTGAACTTTGTCTTCTAGTAAGTATATGAATCTTTTAAAAATTAAGGATTAATATCTAAAGTGATTTTCTACTATTTTTGAACTTCAAAAGTCTTCTCCATTTTTATATGGTAGCAAAAAATTCTCTTAAACACATGACTTGGTGCTCACTAAATTGAATCTCTATAATTTAAATTTTAATTACTAAGTATGCCTAAATTATTTGAAACATTTTTGATTTTTCTACAAAGATTCAGTGTGAGTAGATTACACTGGACTAGAAAAGAAAGTCTTGCTTTTGGCTCATTTCTGAAAACTGGATGGTCTCTTTTCCTTACTGATTTGTATGTGTTATTTATGTTTTGATGCAAGTCCTTTTAGGTCATATGCATTTTCAATATCTTTTTCTACTGTTAGGCTTGCTTCTTCATTCTTTTAATGGTGTGGAAGACAACTCCCCATGGTGCTTCTGCATATCTGGAATCTGTTTCTCTTTCATAGTATATTTTCAAGAATTTATATGAAATAGTTTCAGAAGTTAGACATAGTGCCGCCCTTTGGGGCAGAGGGAAGGTTTGTTTCCTGACCAGGATTATAATAAAGATAATGTCTTCTTCTAGGACACCTTCTAGGCTACATTTTCTAGTGGCCTTCTTATAAGACTATAGATTTCCTTAGCTTGGGTTTCACTCTTGTGGTGCATCCCACGGCTATAGAGACATCATCTGATGAGTTACATTGTTCTTTAGGTATTGGGGCTCAGGGAACTGGTATGAGTATTACTCTGTCTCTTGCTCTTGTTGTGAGAAATAAACTGTCCTTTGTCTTTGACCTAGCAGCTTCATGACTACTACCAGTATCCTTATACCTCTAATTATTTTTGCTTTATATATTTTGAGACCATGTTAACTAGTATATTTTGAATTGAATAACTTCTAAGTTGGTTGGCTCCTTTATTGTTCTAAAATGACCTTTTTTGTCTCTTATAATGTTTATTTTCTCATTGTCCATTTAGTCTTATATTAATGTCAACATATACAGTTGATTCTTATTTTTTAATCAATCATGATCTGTTTAAAATTGGAGCATTTATTTTGTTTATACTGAATATAATTTTTGATAAATTTCTATTTAGATTTATCATTTATTTGGTTTTCTTTTGTTTGTTTGAAATTCTTTTTTCTGATTTTTTACCTTCTTTTCAGTTTATCATGGTTTATTATGTCTGTTTAAGTTTAGTCTGGCAATTTTTATTTTTTAATTGGTGTATTTAGTATATTTCCTCATCAGTTAGTGTTTAAATGTACCACCTGGTTATTTGTACTGTTTTTGTCCCATGAGCTTTAAACATTCTTTTGTCTCGTTTTTTTCATTCTTTGGTTTAATTAAGCATTTTCAATATTTATCTTCTTGTGTGTCATATTTTAAAAATATTGTTTGAGTGGTTACATGAGAAATTACTTTATTATTTATTTATTGGAGTCTGATTTAACGTAATGCTTTTAATATTCCCCTGACAATGCAAAGACTTTAAAACACTTTAACTCTATTTTTCACTTTCTGATTTTTCTTTTATGGTTGTCGTTTACTTTAATTATTCATAATTTTTAAATCCCACAAGACAGCAATGTTTTTGTATGCAGTCAATATTCATTTAGATTTATTTATACATTCAATAGTTTCAATCTCTATTCTTTTCTGAATTTCAAGACTTCCATTAGATCATTTTCCCTCTGTCTTAAGTATTCCCTAAGTATTTTCATTAATATAGATCCAATAGTGATACATTTTCCTAATTTTTATATATCTGAAAAAGTATATAATGAAAATACACCTTCTTTTCTTTTTTTAAGATTTATTTATTTATTTAACTTATTTTTGGCTGCATCAGGTCTTAATTGTGGTGCTTGGGATCTTCATTGAGACATGCAGGATCTTTCATTGCAGTGCATGGGCTCTTCATTGTGGTGAGTGGGCTTCTCTCTAGTTGTGGCATGTGGGTTTTCTATTCTCTAGTTGTGGTGTGCAGGCTCCAGGGCACATGGGCTCTGTAGTTTGCAGCATGCAGGCTCTAGTTGAGGTATATGAGCTCAGTAGTGGTGGCATATGGGCTTAGTTCCGCCATGGCATGTGGGATCTTATTTCCCTGGCTAGGGATCAAACTCACATCCCCTGCACTGTAAGGCAGATTCTTTACCACTGGACCACCAGGGAAGTTCCTACCTATATTTTTGAAGCACATTTTCTCTGTGTATAGATTTCTATGTTAATGCATTTTTTTCACTTAAAAAAAAAATTCAGGTATAAAATCTTCTGCTTCCATAATTTTTATAGAAAAGTCAGCTGTCAGTTCTATTGTTTTTATTCTAGCTAGCTGGTCCATTTTTTTCTTCCTTCCTACTTTTATGATCTTATTTGTTTGTCTTTAATTATTTATTTTATTTCTATTTGTGTATTTGATCAGTTGGGAAAATTATCTGCTTTTTTCCTTCAAATATTGTTTATGTACTCTTTTCTTTTCCCTTTCCTTCTGAGACTCTATTTACAGGTTATGTTAGGAATTTTTAATATATCCCCTTTGTCTCTTAAGTACTTTGGTGTATTTTCCATCCTTTTTCCTCCCATCTCTCTCTGTGTTTGGAACTGGATCAAATAACTATCTTCCACCTCATTAATCTGATTTCTTTTTGGAGAGAAGGCACTGTGGCTAATCTGCCATTAAACTCGTCTATTGAATTCTTTATTTTAGTTTTTTTTTTTTTCAGACCTGAAATTTCTATTTCTATTCCTTTTATATATTCCTTTTCTTTGCTGAAATTCTGTATCTTCTCAATTAACTTCATATGTTTTACTGTTACTATAAATGGTATACCTGATATTCCAATATCTGGATTCCCTGTGGGTTTCTATTATCCATTTCTGTTATAATTTGTTCTTTTTTTGTCACTTCTCCTTTAATTCTCTATTGAGTCCTTTATTAGTTTCAACTGAAAAACTAGAGTATTTATAATATCTTCCTCTCTGGGAGTCTGAACTCCACTCTTTGTCTTTTAGACATGTGGGGTTGCCAAAAGTCTGTTGGCTTCTCATTCATAGCTAAAGCAAAGGTAAATATCCATATTAAATTCAAGAAGTGAGGTGTGTCACTGACAGGTTTTATTGTTCTGTATGGATGATCTATTTCTGGTTTGTTTTTACTCCTTTGGGAGACCCACCTTAAATCCAGGGCTCATTACCAGAGAGTCTCTACCTTGATGAATCCTGAACTCTAACTCTTGTTTCTCTAGTTCTGTGAGATGGTTGCAAGTGCTGCCCAGATTCTCAGATGCATATCTTGCCATTGGTAGATTGCAAATGCCTTGAGAGAAAAGGTAGCACCAAATGCTGGTTTCACATAACTTACTTTCCTTCTCTTCAGGATATGGATGTTTTTGGACATGGCTAAAGGCTACTTTGGTTCTCTCTGATGCCTTCAATCATATATAATTAACTGGCATTTCTTTATTTTTGGTGATGAGGTTGATCAAATAAAGGCTAATCTATCTTCCTTAAAACGCTTTACATTCAGCACTCATAATCTTATGGAGGTAATATCTTAATTTCTTCCAGGTGTTTTGCTTTTCTCACTTTTGTTTTGAAATTAAATCTGGAGTTTATGTTTTACATCATATGAGATAAAGTTATGTTTCAGTCTCTTTCCATATGGACCTCCAATTAAACAAGCACCATTTATTGAATAGTTCATCTTTTTTCCCACTGATATATAATGCTTCTGCTGTCATACACAAACTTTTCATAGAGGGTGGATTTGCATCTGTTTTCCTTATTCAGTTTCATTGGTCTAATTATCTCTGACACAATTTTTGAAATGCTCTGTCTTTTGTCTTGAAATATAATAGAGACAATTTTTGTTCTTAAAAATGTCTTGACTATTATTGGCTCTATGTCATATACATTTTAGGCAGATTCTTTTCAAATTTTGTGAAAAACACTGCTTGAATTTTATTGGATTGCATTAAATTAGTAGAATGATTTTGAAAGACCCGAATTTATTAAATATTTTCATCTATAAACATTGTAGAAAATTCACCATTTGTTTAATTCAATAAATTTAAACAATTTTGTCCATGAGCTTCATGCTTATTTTTTTTAAACATCTTTATTGGAGTATAATTGCTTTATAATGGTGTGTCAGTTTCTGCTTTATAACAAAGTGAATCAGCTATATGTATATATATATACATACATATATACATATCTCTCCATATCTTCTCCCTCTTGCAAAAAATATGGAATTCTTCAGGAATTTGCATGTCATGCTTGCACAGGGGCCCTGCTAATCTTCACTGTATCATTCCAATTTTAGTATATGTGCTGCCAAAGCGAGCACTTCATGCTTATCTTTGGTTGGACTTATTATTTGATGACTTTTTTTACTTATAAATTAGATTTTTTTTAGTAGACTTTTGTTTTTAGAACTTTATAGATTTAGAGAAAAATTGAGATTTCATTGAGCACAGCATACCCAATTTCTAATATTATTAACATCTTACATTAGTATGGTCAATTTGTTTGCATCAATAAATCAATATTGATACATTTTTATTAACTAAAGTCTGTATTCTCTTCAGATTCCTTACATCTTACCTAACAATTTTCTGTTCCAGGATTCCATCTGGGCACCACATTCCATTTAGTTTTCATGTCTCCTTAATCATCTCTTGGCTGTAACAGTTTCTCAGAATTTCTGTTTTTCATGACCTTGACAGTTTTGAGTACTGAACAGGCAGTTTGTACAATGTTCCTCTATTTGGGTTTATTGTATATTTTTCTCATGGTTAAGCTAAGGTTTTCAGTGAGAATATCGTAGAGTGAAACACACTTCTCATAGTGTAACAGGTTACATATTATCAAGATTACTTATCACTGATGATGTTTACTTTAGTCAGTTGAACAAGATTGTATTTTCCAGGTTTTTCTACAATAAATTTCTTTCTTTCTTTCTTTTTCCATACTTCACTCTTTTGAAGTAAGTCACTAAGCACCAATACCCCATTGTATGCATACATCACATTTTGTTTATCCATTCATCAATCTATGAACATTTGTTCTGTCACCACTTTTTGACTATTATGAATAATGGCTGCTATGTACATTGGTACACAAATTTGTTTTTATTTCTCTTGGATATATACCTAGGAATGCAAAGACTTCTTTATACATTTTCTGTATGTTTGAATTTTGAGGAACTGGCAGTCACTTTTTCCAAAGTGGCTGCATCATTTTACATTCCTATGAGAAGTCTATGAGTTTTCCAATTTCTTCATATCCTTGCCAACTTTTGTATTATTTATCTTTTTGATTTTATCAATCCCAGTGGATGTGAAGTGGTTTCTCATAGTGGTTTTCATTTTCAAGTACCTAATAATTAATTCTGTTCGGAACTTTATGTGCTTATTAACCATTTGTATATCTTTTGGAGAAATATCCACTCAGATTCTTCATCTATTTTTAATTTGGATTATCTGTCTTCTTATTATTGACTTAGAAGAATAATTTATATTATCAATACAAGTTTCTTATGAGTTATTTATAAATATATTCTCCATTTTTCTAGGTTTCTTTTAACTTTGTTGATGATATCCTTTGAAGCAGAAAAAAAATAATTTTGATTAAGTCCAATTTATCTGCTTTTTGTTTTGTCCCTTTTGCTTTTAATGTTAGCCAAGAACATTTTGCACAACCCACAAACTTGAAAATTAACTACTATATTTTCTTCTAAGACTTTTATAGTTTTAGCTTTAATAGTTTTAGCTTAGATCTAAGATTCATTTTTAGCTCATTTTTTTGTATGTCAAGAGGAAGGGTCCAACTTTATTTATTGGTATGTGAATAACTAATTGTCCCACCACTGTTTATTGAAAAGACCATTCTTTCTGATTGAATTGTCTTGGGCCTCTTGTCAAAATTCAACTGAGCATTAATATAAGAGTTTATTTCTGAACTCCCAGTTCTATTTGATCAATTTATCTATCATCTATCTATCTATCTATCTATCTATCTATCTATCCTATCCCATTACCACACATTCTTGATGACTGTAGCTTTATTGTAAGTTTTCAAATTGAGAATTGTGAATTCTTCAACTTCATTCTTTTTCAGTAACCTTTATCTTTTTAAAGATTGTTTTGCATTTCCCTATGAGTTTTAGATCAGCTAGGCAATTTCTGCAAAAAAAGCTTGCTAAGATTTTGATAGAAATTGAATTAACTTTATAGATCAATTTGGGGCATATTCCTATCTTAATAATATTGTTTTGTAATCCCTGGACCTGAGTTTTCTTTCCATTTATTTAAGTCTTCTGGAATTTCTTTCAGCAATGTCTTAAAGTTTTCAGGTTATAACCTTTGCATTTTTGTTAAATTTATTCCTAAGTATTTTATTTTTTGATGCCACTGTAAATTGAATTTTGATTTCATTTTTTTGATTGTTCATTGATAATGTATAGAAATACAATAGATTTTTGTATATTGATCTTGTATCCTGCATCCCTAATGAACTTGTTTATTAGCTGTAAGTTTTTTTTGTGTGTGTCCTTCAGTTTATACATAAGATTATGTCACCTGTAAATAAAGATAGTTGTATTTAACTCCATTCTAGAAAGACATTACTTCCACTATAAAGTAGTGAAAAATGAGAATTACAGGACTCATATAGGTACTAACAAGTGACAGAACTGAATTTGGATGCATCTATTTGAGATCAGAGTCATTCTTTTTTTTTTTTTTTTATAAATTTATTTATTTTTGGCTGCATGGGGTCTTTGTTGCTGTGTGTGGGCTTTCTCTAGTTGAGGTGAGTGGGGGCTACTCTTTGTTGTGGTGCACAGGCTTCTGATTGTGGTGGCTTCTTTTCTTGTGGAGCACAGGTTCTAGGCATGCAGGCTTCAGTAGTTGTGGGTCATGGGCTTAGTTGCTCTGCGACATATGGAATCTTCCCAGACTAGAGCATGAAGCTCATGGACAAAATTGTTTAAATTTATTGAATTAAACATACTACAACAAATCAGTGACAGTGTCAAATGTAACACCATAATCTTTTATGAAAATTTAGTATCCACTGGTGAGCAAAAATGATATTATTCCCAATACTGCATAAGGTGAAATTATATTAAAGAACAATAAGACCTTTCATTGTATTAGTTAACAAAGATATTTGACATTATTGACCAAAACAAAAATACTAAAGAAATACTGGCATAATCTGAAGTACATCTTTAGGTAACACGGCAAGCTCAGATGAAGTGAGGAGAGTGAGCACCGCACTCTAGTGACATATTCTGTATCCAGAGTGGATACAGACCAAACTAAAGCATACTTTTCTTTGACATTGGTTGTAGAGTGGTCTTATTATTCTCATGCAATTTTACAAGGAAAGGCAAATCAATGACTTTGTTATCTTCATGAATACAGAAATCTATATGCCATAGTTACCAAGATTTCAAGAACTTTCTCTTCTGAAATCTGGAGTACTGTTTGAAGAAAACTGTGTTTTATTTGGGCAGAGGTTGTTTCTCTAATGGGTTCTGCTTACATATTTAGAAGTGTCTTGTAGTGGAAACCACACAAGTTTTTCTCAAGGCCTATGTTCTGACTCCAGCCCATTGACTAACTAGCTATGTGATTTATAAAACTGAAAAAAAAAATAGTATATGATCTTTCCTGTAACTTCAAAATTTTAATTTTAAGATTATCTTTTTATTATGGACTATAAATCTGTATTTGAATTGTCTTATTTTTACAATGTGCAGCATGTTTTTTTCTCTTTTGTGTGTGTATGTGTTATTTTAGATTGAGCCGTGACAATTATAGAACAGTTATATTCATTGCACAAGTATAAACAGATTTCCCAAATGCAGTCTTTTTCACTGGGAGTTGATACTGATGGAAACCTCTGTCCTTGCTCTCATTCTTCCCTTCAATTTTGACATCTATCAAATCTCCCTGTATTTTTTCTATCTCAAAGAGAATATTAAGGGCTGCTGATCAGAGAAAAGACATCAGAGAAGACCAAAAGAGCACAATGTCCTGGTGTTAGATATATAACAATGCTTCAATTATAGTTCCTTAACGTCTATAGATATTTAGAAAGGCTTTAAAAACATTATTTATATTACATAAAATGTGATACATTAAGAACAAATACCCATAAAAGTATTTAGATAGATTCACAACAGTTAAGAGCATGTTGTTAACATTGTGTGAAATATTATAAACTATGAGAGAACATAATAATTTACTAACAAGAAAATCACAGTATTAGGTACATTTAAATATTGAGAAATCAGAAGTAATAATAATAATAATAGAAGAGTAGAATATAAAGGAAACACCAAAACACTTTCATCACACTTACGAATAAACTGCTTTCTTTTTCCCACATTCTCCTCTGGGCCTAAGGCATAGCTGTAAGCAGCATTATAATTGTGGTGGATATGGGTGTTAAGACATTTATTCTCTTTTTCTGTGGGAAGTGGGAAGGAAGGGAAGACATCATTTTTAACATAATTTTTGAAGAATCTTAAAACTTTAAGAATTATTTTATAATTAAAAAAATCAACCTACATTTTAGCCTGTTAATACAATAAAAAGAGAATTGTAATAGAAAAACAAGATCACAATTGTTATTGATAATATCATCTCATTGATATTTACCTAATGCACAGGACCATTTGACCTCAGCTTGAGCTGTCACTAAACTTTGTAACTTCACAATTGGGATTGATTATGGAAAGACCAATTTAGCTACAGTGATTAGTACTGACTGCTACAATAGCTGAAACACCCCTACAGGTCATGATTCTGGTTGAATTTAACTCTACGTAGTAATGAAAAAGTTGAGCTCTTCAGTGATTTGAAATAATAGAAATCTAACCACAACTTTGTATTTTGGAATAACAATAAATGATATTTTAAAATACAATGTTAAGTCTAATTTTAGACATCAATTTCCACTTTATTCTGCATCACCTTTTTTTTTTTTTTTTTTGGTCACAGCTTCCAATGCACAAGGATATTGTGATTATCAGTCTAGTCTCATGAAGATGCTAACATGAGCTGAAATTCTAGCCTCCTTATTCAGAAAATGTTAATGTAAGAAGATGTTGGCATGCATATACTCCTTGGCATGTGCATTACTGGGGACTGCTGGTTCTTTCAGGAGTTACATGGAATAAGAAAAGCTCTTCTTCTATATGAAAATCTGTGGTGGTGATGGGGATCTTAAAAGAGTCAAATATTGCCTAGGGCCTTTAAAGATGGAGATCATTATTCTTCTGCCCTGTCTATCCCAGGAGGCTTTTCAGCTGGGATAGGACTCTTCAGGAAGTAGAGAGAGTAACAAACCATATTGTCCCAGAAGGATGATATAGAAAAGAATATCAATTAAGCTGGAAGAATCTAAGACTGAAGATCCCATGGGGCTTAAAGATGCCATCTTATCAACATGATTAGAAATATTAGTCATCATTTTGATAAAATATTTATACAATTCTGAAATCTTAATAACTGTATATTTCTCACTTCAGTGACTCAGTCTCAGTATGTGACTTTAAAAAACTTTAGATATACTAAATTGGTGTTTGAGATTAGCTGGGAATTATGTACAGTTTCAAAGCTTTACTTGAGGGAGGAAGCAGCTTTTAGGTATAGATAAATACTAAAGCTCTATAATATAAGAGGTGAAGATGAGATTGATAAGACCCTCTGCCCTCTTTGAGCAAATATACACAAATATAGAAAGCAAAGAGGAAGAAGATAACAGAATAAAATTTTTTAAAAAAACCAAAATTTATGGGCAGTGAAACTGCAAAATGAGAAGGTAGCAAAACACAATCTCAAGGAAATTTTTCAAGATGCAAAATGCTCTAGATAAATTGATGAAAACACTAGGAGCTGATGAATGACTTCCTTTTTCTGGGAAAGTATTACAGTTTTCCAGGAAGGAAATTAAAGAAATTTGGTATATTCTATCAACATTCCCTGTTTTGGAGGGATTACTGAAGGATGAATGGGTAGAACATAAAATAAATGGGATATGTCATATGTTTTGCTCCTTCCCTCACTATGGATAAATAGCATTTAAGGGTTCAAATGGAGTTCAAGTGTAAAGCTTGCTTCTTGCCATTTTTCTCTAAGCCAGTTTCTTAAAAGTAGCAGGGATTTACTCCAACTTGTTACAGTGTTGCCTAGTCTAGGAGAGTTAGGTCTGGAGACAAGAGGACACCACTGAGAAGATGGTCCTTTTGGGATATTTCCATAAGGGAGGTACCAAAAAACAAAGAAATTACACTCTCCTCAGCAAAAATTACTTAAGTCCATGGAACATTTTTTTTTTAATTAGCATCATTATTTTCAGATGTCATGATCATGTGCATTAAAGAGGAACATCAATGTAAAACTATTAAAGCAAATAAAATAGGTCAGGGTTGTGGTCAGTTGCAATGTGAATGTGTAAATATCAATATTTTAAAAATATATCACCAATAATTGCTTAGAAAATAAGATTGAAATAGTCATCAGTAGCAGTAATGATAATTGTATAGCAGGGAATACATTTTTAAAAATATGTACAGGATTTACATGAAAAGAAAACACATACTATTCTATCAGGGAAGAAGAAAGAAGTAAATATAGCAGCATACCATGTAATTGATAAAAATAAGGGCTTCCCTGGTGGCGCAGTGATTGGGGGTCTGCCTGCCGATGCAGGGGACATGGGTTCGTGCCCCGAGAGGCCCGCGTACCGTAAAAAAAAAAAAAAAAAATAGAATACTCTAAAAATATATAATTCCTAAATTAAAATTTTATAGAATTTGCAAAATAATTCAACAAAATTTTTGAACTTGGAAAAATTATTCCAGACATCCTCTATAAAACAAAACGTAAAAATACCTAGGAAGATTAAGACAAAGATTAATAGAAGATGTTAAATTTTAAAACAATTAAACACTATATTATTTAACAAAAATCAGCAAGGTACAAAAATAGACTCATCAGTGGAACAAATTATGAATATCTAGAAAAAGACATAGATATATTTGAAAACAGTGAGGTAAGGAGAAATTAGTCAATAAATGTTACATAGACAGGAGATTTGCCATTTGAAAAAAGTTACATCTCTGTTTCATATATCACATGAAATCTTTCCAGATTTATCAAAGAAATAAATTTTAAAAATCAAAATTTTTGTTTTAAAAAGAGTTTTCCTAAGATATAAAACTCAGAAACAAGAGAAAATCTTTGTTATCTTTCCATACTTAAACATCTCCATCCTCAACCTTACTATACTACACAAAGAGAAAAACAATTTTTCTCTGGAAAATAAATAAAAACCATCAACATCTGAAAGAAACAGGTTCACATGTCTGATATGCAAATATTTCTTAAAATGTAAAAAAAAAAACGCATGGGCGTATTGAACCTTAGTAAAAAAAAATAATAATAATAAAACAAAATGTTATTTTATTATAGCAGAAAACAGTTAAAAACATTTACTGAACTCTATTTCTGTCCAACAGAAGTTTTTGTGATGATGGAAATTTTCTATATCTTTAATATCAAATAGGCATTAGCCATATGTTGTTATTGAGCATTTGACATATGACTAGTGTGACTGAGGAAATGAATTTTAATTTTATTTGTTCAATTAATTAAATTTTAAATTGGAATAGTCTCTGATGGCTAGTTGCTGAACATTGCAGTTATAGAGTTTCAGCTGAAATATAGGTTTTTTCCCATATCATCAGTAAAGGAGTTAACATCACAAATTTTCAAGAAATCTGGCCATATGTACAAATTTTCTGGGTATTTTCTCTCTGACCTAAAAATTCCACATCTAACTTTGTACTGTAAGAAGATAGAATGATAAGTACAAAAAATGTGTATACAAGCATGTTTATTGATCTGGAACAATGAAGGCCGTATAAATGCCTAAAAATAGAGAAAAATTTAATTAGATTTGATTCACTCACACCTCCACATAACATAACTTCCATGTTCCTTCTGTTTTGTGATCACTATCCTCTGGAGTTTCAGATACAATGGGACACAATAGTTAAGAAACAGTATGATCAGTGCCTGGCAATGTCGCATTAGCCCTTATCTTGTTTCTGAGACCACTCTTCTGTTAGTAACTCCTCAGTGAATTTTGATTCTGTATGAATGGCTTATCATACTTTTTCTCATATGGATTTCACTAATTACTACAACTCTTAAGCCTTAAAGAGGTGGAATTTTTAATTTTATGTATGCCATAATATTAAACTGAACTTTCTTTTCTTACCCTCCATTAAACTAAACTCATCAAGAGGTGGGAATGTTTCCTAATCAATAATATTCCCCTATGTTATAACACATAGTATTACACAATAAATATATGTTGAACTAATTAAGTAAATGGCTTCGATTCCTTTAGAGACCTGCTCATTGCAATGGGGTAAAAATTTGTATAAGTCTAATTAGTTCCTCAAAACATATCTGTTGTAGATGAATGATAAATTCAAATTCCTGGATCAAGTTAATGCTCAATTCTGAATCTTGGTCTGTGCATCTATCATCAGCTCAGCTTGGCATTATTTTTTATTAATGTAACAATGATTATAAGTAAATAAATCATTCAAAAGTAAATAAATAAGGCAAGGATTATAAAGGCTTCATTAATTGCAAAGTTTGATAAGCTATCCTGATAATTTAGCAGTAATTACTTGTACATTTTTATTGGTGAAGGCATAAATCACTTTACCAAATTTTATTCTTTGATATTTAACCAATAAATTGCACATTATTAAAACAAGTGATGTATCTCCTCCAAGTTTTTCTTTTTATCTCTGGAAATATTTGTGGAAAACCAGCTTAATTTCAAATTAAAGAATGATTTCCTTTGTTTTTTCATCTACTGATATTTTAATGACACTGACATCACATTCGTAACAACATAGAAGTCATCAGAAAAATATGCCATGTTTCACAGGAAAAAAATGCATATGAAACAAACCCAAATTAAAATGTAAGAAAAATGAAAAGGAGACCAGTTGAATCTGTTTAGAACAGCTGCCACAGAACATAGAACAGATAAATCGTCTTCAAAGGGAAATTTAGACCATTTATTTCATCTCCTCTTTTACTTTATATATTTTTCAACAACAGATGGATTAGGACTAGTTGTGTCCCCATGCGTGAGTGTTTTATATAGGTATGTGATGCTCATTTTGGCTAAGTACAACTGAGTGCTTTCTCTTTCACTTGCCAAGGGTTCTTTAAAGTGACTTTTAAGATTGGTTTTTATGTTGTCCTGTTCTTGCCTGTCATTGGAATCTGAAGTTATGAAAGGAAAAAAAGTCATCCCTTTGAAATTGAGTCTTGCTCTTGAACTCACTGTCTGAAGACATGTGGTTACCAGAAAGTTAGAGGTTTGGAGGACTTGCTTTTTTCTAAAGTTTAAAATATTAACTCTTAAAAAATCAGTATCACCACTTCACATAAATGAAGCTGCTATGAGTGAATCATGTGAATTTCCCCTCTGACTGTACATTTTTGGGGGACACAAAGGCAATAAATATTTGATATTTTAAAATAAGACATTTTACAATTAACTCTTTTACAAATAGCTTTTATAATCTTTTAAAAATCTTAGAAGATGATGTTGGTATTTTATGTTCTGTGACCAAGATGCATCATACATGTATATATATATATATATATATATATATTTTATTAAATTAACACATAATCTGTTCCAAATACATATCCTAGGTCCTACTTTTGGAAATGTTTAGTTGTTCAAAAACCGTTTTTATTTTTGATTTTCAGAACTTCGAATGGTTGCTGAACTTAGAAGGAATACACTTTAACTACAACTCAAAAGTATCCTTTAAAAACATTACATGACAAATCTTTCGATTGATTTTTGTGAGGAAAATGCAACTGAATAAAAATATAAAGACCATTTTTCATAACTCAGAAAAGAAAAATAATATTTACTTTCTTCCTCTTTTCATCTCCTATTATACTTATGTCTTTTCTTTAATCACTTTATATTTTTTTGAGTTTATAAAGTTTACTCTTTATGATACTGTATGTTTATTAATTTCCTTTTGGCAGATCATTTTCATTGTTTTAAAATCTTTTTGTTAACTTTGGTGTCATTTTTTAGAAATATATCCATCTAGAGTGAACTATCAATTGGTTGTGAGAAAGTTAATGTTCTATAATTTGTCACTTATTTGTATCATGATTTTGAGAAATTAAGGGATGATTTAGTATGACTGTGTTTATGTGACTCAATTAGAATTTTTTTTTTTTTTGCCTTTTTTGAGATATTTAAATAAAACTGCTAGGGACAAAGGACATTTTGAATTTTAGTAAGATTAATAAAATAAAGATTTTAGTCTGCTATTTAGATTATATTTTCTATGGTTTTAATTAACTAATTAATGCTATCTTTACCTCTTCATTTTACAACTTCTTTATTTCTTTTGGTAGTAAGTAAGTTGTCTACTAAGCGGTTTTTTGAGTTTTTTTGTTTGTTTTGTTTGAAACAGAATGAAAAAAAAATAACATGTTTGGATCTATAAACTGGGTTGAATTGACTGTCATTCCAATATTGACAATGTCCACAGTAATTTTGGCTCTTAAGGGCTTTTGCTTTCTATATATGCATCATTACCATGGGATAATGAAGGATAAAATTCTGAGGGTCAGAAATCTATATTGGCTTGGTGCACTAATGCAATTATTAGCAGTTTACACTAAAATACCTATGTAGATGCACTTACACACATACACATATATTCACTCACTTAGAACAAAGCTGAAAAGTATGATGGAAAGATAACCTATTGCTAGACAAGATAATTTATTGCTAGACTTTGAGAAAATTCTCCAGTTATAAGGCAGAAGGAGCTGAGCTGAGAAATGTTTGCCCAGGTATACTTAGACTCTGCATAATGAAACAAAAACAATTGAAAGGTCATTTCATATTTTCCCCACTCTGTTTGACATAACTCAGTGTTTCATTACCTATATAAACATAAATACTTAAGCTGCCTTCTATATTAAATGCTAATTTTAGCATATATTAAATTGTTTACAAACATAAACACACACAGAGTTCATTGCTGAACTTAATTTGTTTCACTGTTGTTATGTTTTGCCTGGATTGTTTTAAATGTTGTTATACTTAGCAATATCAATTAATGTATACCTTGTAGCAGACACATCCTAAAGTGATTCACAGTAAACTGTGTCCTTGTATAATTCTCTCCTCTTGAGTATGGGTGAAAGCTGTGACTTGCTTCTAATCAATAGAATATGACAAAGGTAGTGGGATGCCAGTTTCTTGATTAGGTTACTTTATGGGGCAAAGGATCTCACTATTTTAATTGTGTTATATTATATAAGACTTTATTTTAGCCAACCAAAAATACAGAAATTCTCTTGCTAACCTTAAAGAAGCAAATGAGATTGGAAGCAGATTCTTCCCCAGTCAAGCCTCCAGATGAAAATGCAGCCTGACACCTTGATTGCAACCTTGCAAGACCCTGAGAGGACTCAGCTAAACCCTGCCCACTCCTGACCCATGAAGTTTTGGGATGATATATGTGGATTATATTAAGGTGCCAAACTTGTCATAATTTTTTATGCAGCAGTAGAGAATTAACAAAGATATTTACACATCCTACTCATTTTGGGTACAATTCTAGATAGATTTTCCCAGATGACTTTGTGAATTACTTTGATAGATTCCCACAAGTCTTTCATATTTTTGATTGTGATCATGTTGAAACTATAAATTATTTTTGAGTAAATATGCATTTTTGCATAAACATTTAGTTTTTTTAATCCAAAATTATATTCTCTTGATTCTTGTTATGTAATCTTTAAAAAATTTGTGCTAAAATACACAACACACAAAATTTACTATCTTAAACAGTTTTAAGCATACAGTTCAGTGGTATTAAATACATTCACTTGTGCAACCATCGCCACCATCCATTTTCATAACTCTTTTCAGCTGAAACTCTATACCCATTAAACATAACCCTCCCATTACAATACCCCTCCCTGCCCCCAGCTCCTGGCAACCACAATTCTTCCTTCTGTCTCTATGATTTTGACCACTCTATGTACCTGATACAGTATTTGTCTTTTTGTAACTGGCTTATTTCGTTTATCATAATTCCTCTATTCTTCATCTATGTTGTAGCCAGAGTCAGAATTTTCTTCTTTTTTAAGACCATATAATATTCCATTGAATATGTATGTATACATTTTTCTTATCCATTCATTAGTTGATGGACACTTGAGTTGTTTCCACATTTTAGCTATTGTGAATAGTGCTGCTATGAACATGGGTGTACAAATATGTGTTTGAATCCCTGCTTTCAAGTTTTTACTGTGTATACCCAGTATTGAAATTGTTGGGTCATGTGGTAATTCTATTTTTAATTTTTTGAGGAACTGCCATACTGTTTTCCAGAGTGGCTCTCCCATTTTACATTCCTACCAACAATGCACAAGTGTTCTCATTTTTCTATATCCTTGTTGACATTTGTTATCTGGTTTTTTGATAGTATCCATCCTTATGGGTTTGTCTAGAAGTATCTTTTTTGAGATAAAAAATGTATTTTGTCTTTGATCCAGATGATTATGTTTCTACATTAATATTTTGCTATTATTTATAAATTAAATTTGCTAATGTTAAACCAGCACTGTATTTGTACACAATGAGTCCAAAATGTTATGTTACCCATGCCATAACTCATGAAATATTGGGTTGACCAAAAAGTTTATTTGGTTAAAGAATACATTGTTCAATAAAGTTCTTGGTGAAAATGAAAAATGTGTCTTTTATTTTTACTTAAAACTGAATGAACTTTTTGGCCAACCCAATATAATGTCAAAATCAATTTACTCATATATTAATTTATTATTTTTGCATTTATTTTGAAAGAAACATTGGTAAATGCTATTATTTTTGTACTTGATCAGTTTTTGTATCTTTTGAATTCAATTGATTAACATCTTATCATTTCTTAATACTGAGAACCAGCATATGTATTATGAGAATTAACTTCTTTGAAGAATTTGAAAAAATAATCACTTTTTTTTATTTTGCGGTACGCAGGCTTCTCACTGTTGTGGCCTCTCCCGTTGTGGAGTACAGGCTCCGGACGTGCAGGGCCAGTGGCCATGGCTCATGAGCCCAGCCGCTCCGTGGCATGTGGGATCTTCCCAGACCGGGGCACGAACCCGTGTCCCCTGCATCGGCAGGCGGACTCTCAACCACTGTGCCACCAGGGAAGCCCCAAATAATCACTTTTAAATCATCTGATCTCATTGATTTTCTTAGGGAAAATTTAACTTTTTCTATTTTTTTATGGTTGTTGGTTTGCCTTCTTCTGAATAAATTTTATTAATTACTCTTCATAGAAAAATATTTACCTAATAGAGAATGTCAACTATCTATTGATATTTCAATAGATAGATATATAGATATAGATATTTCAATCCTTTATCTCATTTTAAATCTTCTCCATATCAGAGAATATATTGCCTTCCTCATTTCTTTTTTTTTTTTTTAAATGAAAGATTATTTATTTATTTATGGCTATTTTGGGTCTTCGTTTCTGTGCAAGGGCTTTCTCTAGTTGTGGCAAGTGGGGGCCACTCTTCATCACGGTGCACGGGCCTCTCACTGTCGTGGCCTCTCGTGTTTCAGAGCACAAGCTCCAGACGCACAGGCTCAGTAGTTGTGGCTCACGGGCCTAGTTGCTCTGTGGCATTTGGGATCTTCCCAGACCAGAGCTCGAACCTGTGTCCCCTGCATTGGCAGACAGATTCTCAACCACTGCGCCACCAGGGAAGCCCCTCATTTCTAATTTATATATTTTGACATTCTTTCTTTTTGCCTTTAAATACATTATCCTGGATCTCTTTCCACTCTCTCTCTGTGAGTTTAAGGATCAGAGTTTGAACTAATTTTTAACCCTTTCTCTTGCTTTCCTGTTTTCTAATTAATCTCTATTATTACACCAAGTCCCCTACATATGAACGAGTTCAGTTCCAAGAGCACGTTCATAAGCTCAATTTGTTTGTAAGTCCAACAATGTTAGCACAGGTACCCAAATAACACAACCGACTATATAGTACTGCACTGTAATAGGTTTAAATGCTTTTCACACAAATAATGCATAAAAAACAAACAAAAAATAAAACATTTCTAATCTTACAATACAGTACCTTGAAAAGTAGAGTAGTACAGTACAACAGCTGACATACAGGGGACAACCTTGAGTGAACAGGTAAGAAGAGTTACTGACTGGAGGAAGGAGAGGAGGTGGGACATGGTAGAGCTGAAGGATCATCAGCAATAGATGGAAGGCAAGTTGCAATTTCACTCACGTGTGACATTGATGGCATAGATTCTGGTTCCTTGCTGGATTCAATTCTGTCTACCCTCTTGAAAAATGACCCAGTGATGTCTGGATAGTAGCTCTTTTTTTCTGGTCATAGATGACACAGTAGCACTGGATTGCATTCCAAACAGCTTCTGCAACCTTGGAGTACTGTTCTACATTTGGGTCCTGTGCCTCAAAAGCTAACAGTGCCTCTTCAAATACAGAAAATCCTCTTGCCATTTTCTGCATCATGAATCTCTTTGGTTCTGCAGTAACTTCTTCCTCTTGTCTCTCTTTGTCCTTTCTCTGGGCACGTTCACATCTTTGCAAGTTTGCAACTTGAAGGTTCATGTGTAGGGGACTTACTGTAGTTTCTTGTTTACTTGTTTTTCCATCATAGTCTTCCTGTAGTGAAAGCACAATTTCTTTTCATTGTTTCCTATTAGCAGTGATAATGTCAAAGCAGGAAACTTTCCTTTGAATATATCTTTAATTATATACTATAAGTTACTACTGTATGCCACTGGGGGAGAGTTAATGACTAATTACATTTTCTATTTCTACTTAATGTTAGGAATGCTTATTACACTGAATTTTTTAAACTAAAGTATAGTTGATTTACAATGTTGTGTTAGTTTCTGGTGTACAGCAAAATGATTCAGATATATATATATATATATATATATATATATATATATATATTCTTTTTCATTATGGTTTATTGCAAGATATTGAATATAGTTCCCTGTTCTATACAGCAGGACCTGGTTTTTTTTATCTGCTTTACATATAATAGTTTGTATTTGCTAATCCCAAACTCCTAATTTATCCCTTCCCCACCTCCTTTCCCCTTTGGTAACCATAAGTTTGTTTTCTATGTCTGTGAGTCTGTTTCTATTTCATAAATTCATTTTGTCATATTTTAGATTCCACATATAAGTGATATTATATGGTATTTGTCTTTCTCTTTCTGACTTACATCACTTAGTATGATAATCTCTAGGTCTACTTATTACATTGATTGAAAGAAAGATACTGGCTTTAAGGTAACTTTCATTAATTTGAAGTTTTATTGAATTTTATTTTAAACATATAGCTTCATTTATTGTGACTTGCAAGCTATAATTGACAATGCTAATATGTTTTATTATATATATATTTCCCATTGCCTGATACTACAGCGTATTTATAAAGTGTTTTTTGACTCTTCATTTCTCTCATTCAAATGAATCTTCTTTAGTAATTCTATTTTTGTGTTTTTTAATTTTTGGTTGATTTCTTTGTGAATGACTACAAGTAGCACTTTATACAATAAATTGCATTTTTTATTGATTTGATTCTTTCTGCCATATTTCTTCTGATATTCTACACTACTGTTGCCATTGTATATTGATTACTTGAAAAGTCTCACTTCTCACAGTGGTAGACCAGCTGGTTCAGGCAAAACCTTCTGTTGAAATTAAAGAAAATTATGTTAAAAAGTAAATATGATTGAAGACAAAAAAAGAGCTTCTAAGTCACTAAGGAAGTGACTAATTGTAAACACAGAGCTAAAGGAACAATCCAGAATGGAGTTAATATTTTCCTTGTAGTAATTTTCTAATTCCAAAAGGTATGGCTGGCAGGTTCAAAAGCTGAGTGGTGGTTTTGACTGACACATGGATTGGGTGTGGGAAGAATTTGGATCTAGGGTCAGCCAAGGAGGAAGAACCTTGGTAAAACAGCAAAGTTTTCCTTTGGTGGCATAAAGAACCAACCAAGTGAGAGTGAACCAGAAATAGATCATCTCTCACAAGGACTGAAACAGCTTTTTAATATCTCAACCCTTGATTGAATTAATAGGTTCTTAGATTGCTAGAGCTCCTAGAAGTTAAATATTCTCTAGAATTTGACATTGTCATCTATATTTGAACAGCAGATACACGATGATGCAGAATTCCAATTTAAATTAATGCCAACAAAGAGAAAGAAAATGAAGAAGACTGTTCATAGCAGCATTATTTGTAAAGGTTCAGAAAACAAAAACAAAAACAAAAACAAAAACAAAAAACATGTTTCTGAAGAGTATAGTGGATTAATAAATTTGGTGTATTCATTCAATGGGACAGTATACAGAAAGGGAAACACATTAGGAAAAGATATTGATCAAAGGGAGCCAATCCAAGAAGGCATATTGTACAAATTCAGTTCCTATCAAGTTTAAATGCAGACTATAAACTCTACTGTGAGAAGCTGGGATGCCAGTTTTATTTGGGGAGTGATAGAATCATGAGTAGGAGTGGATAGCAGGGAGGCTTCTGAGATGCTGGAAATAGTCTGCTTCTTGAGTTGGGTGGTGGTTACATGGATGTTTTCTTTGTGATAATTTATTGAGTTACACATTCATATTTTGTGCCCTTACTATGTATATATTATGTGCCACAGTAAAAAAGTAATAGTAAAAATACCCAGCTATATAACACTTTTTATATATATAATTTTACTACTGGTTGAGATATTTTACCCATTCTGTAAATGAGGAAGTTAGAATCCAGAAATATTAAATTATTTGTTTTAGTGGTCAATATCAAATAACTGATATTAAATTTAAATATGTTAATATCTTCTAAAACTGAAGGTTGCAGTATAGTTCTCTACATTGACAAAAAAAAAACCCTGTTAATAATCACAACTAACTTTCAGTCCCTAGCCTGAGCTATAAGTATAGGAATATCTAATATTTTCTGTAACCCACCTTTCTCTTTACATATATATATATATATATATATATATATATATATATATTTTTTTTTAACCTTAATATGGGCAATGTATCTTTTAACTCTGAAATCCTAGAGGGCATGGGCAGATCTTATTGTCCCATCTAACAATTTTGTCCCATCTAACAATCAATTGAAAGACTCATTTGTACGTGTTCTTATTTAGTGGAATTTCTTTACATCTGGAGGAGGCTTATTCTATTTTTGGTAAAGTCTGTCTTTAGAACCATAATTCTGTTCTTTGACATTTAAATGCAAGCCTTTCAGATACAAGTCTATTGGGTTTAAATTGCAAATCAAATGCCTGCTAGTAGTGTGACCTTGAGCATATTACATAACCTCACTGTGCTTCAGTTTCTTCATCTGAAAAATCAGGATAATAGTTACACCTACCTCATAAGGTTGTCACGAAATTTAAAGAAGTTATATATGTAATGTATTTATAAGTATGTACCAAATTCTTTCTGTGTTAGCTAACATTATCAATGCTAATAATATATAATATTACTTATTAAACCTATTAGTATTTCAGATTATACTGTTTGTTCAGAAGTGATTCAACAGCCATTTATAGAACTCTCAGAATTCCTCATAACGCATAGTCTCCTTTGCAATCCTGTTAATGAATCTCTTGCTTCTCTTTTTTTCTGATTATGATTTAATAGTCAAAACTATGGATATTTCTTTCAGCCATATTTTCTTCCTTTGCTTTCCATTTGGCATTTAATGTGGACAGAAGAGGGTCAATAGAAATGGAAGAGAAACATCCAGAAATTACATTTCATGTAACTGAAGTCAGTAGATGTATTCCAAAATATAATAGAGTAAAATCTTTAACTAATTTATGGAATGGGATTAACTCCTCTTTACAAATATTTTTCAGACTGCAGTCCATGAATCTCAGCATGTACTTGAGTTGGCCTCACACAGTACTACTCTAGCTTCTTTTATTAGTATTTCTATAAATTATCCATCTAGTTATGGCAGTCTACTTACCTGGTTTAATTGGGATGGTCTATGTTTGCACTTATTGTCCTGATGTGATTATTAATAGTGTCCCTTTTCACTCTCAAAAGTGTGTGAGTTTGGACCATATTTATTTGTCAAATCTCTAAATCATCAACTTCCCACTCAAAAAATACCTACTAAGAAGGACTGATAGTGTTTTATTATATTTCGCCTTGCCAGTTGAATTTTTAAACAATTATTCAAAATTTTTTTCCCCCAGAACATTTGAGCCAATATCATTTTCCTATCTCACTGCAATGCTGTCTGACTACTTTGCAGAGATTTATTCCTAATTATCCACCAGGAAACAGCATCAACATTGCAAATTTAGTTTTACAATATGTACATATTTCTGAATACACCCACATATATTGGCAACACTTGGCTCTGGTTTAGATACTGTTCAATTCTTGCAATAGTCTTAAAATAGTCTTTCAAATATTTTCTCTTGGAAACTAATGATCTGGATTTGATGCTGTTTTTTTTGTTGTTGTTGTTGTTACTTTTTTGTGGTGCGCGGGCTTCTCACTGTTGTGGCCTCTCCCGTTGCGGAGCTCAGGCTCCAGACGTGCAGGCTCAGCGGCCATGACTCACGGGCCCAGTCGCTCCACGGCATGTGGGATCCTCCCAGACCCGGGCATGAACCCGCGTTCCCTGCATCGGCAGGCGGACTTTCAACCACTGTGCCACCAGGGAAGCCCGATGCTGTCATTTTTTAATTTTGATATTTTCACCATAAATGTATATCCAGGAATATTGACTTAGAATATTTTCCTATTTTATATAAATAATAGATTTGAAAAATTATAATTATGATCTGAATCACATTTTAAGGTGAATTAGACTAATCATACTAGAGTAAATTTTTGTTTTTGGGACATTGTCATAGAAAATATTAGAAATAAGGTTTTTCTATCTGAGAGACAGCAGAACTCAATAATTATTGATATAGAAGACACCCCAGTGGTAGAATGAAATAGGTTAAAAGTTTTGTTAATAAAATATGTAAATTTTATAATAATTTACTTTCATATTAAAAAAAAAAAACCTAGGAAATAATGTTATAATAGAAGATTGATGATATGTCCCTGGAAGAGATACAAAATTTTAACAATGCTGAAATTTTTTTTTTTTTAAATCTAGTGCTAAGAAAAAAAATAGGATATAACATTTGACTTTATAGCCAATAATTCTGTTGAACACTTGTAGAACTGGTTTCAAGGGAAAGATTAATTTTTCTTCCCACTTTGTAGTTTGAAATGACTTCATCATTTAGCCATGTGATGATAATTCTTAATTAAGATGCTTTCAAAAATAGTAGCTTTTACAAAAATATCAGAACCAGTCATGGAGTGCCTAGTCCAAAACACAGCTGTCCCAGCTCTCATAGTGATATGGAGTGTCTGGATCCTACTTCCTAAACAATGATTGATATGCATTTTAGATTCAGGCACCAGCTGAAGCTAGTGTAACAAAGAGTGGGAAAATTGATCACTTAACATGTTGAAATAAAGTATATCAATGACTATGTTAGGTTAGTAACATTTATAGTTATAGCATTAAACAAATATAGTATTCTCCACCCAGTTACTCATTCCAACTAGACAAGACTCAAAATGACAGAAGGAGGCAGAGTCTATATTTGAACCTAAAATATACAGCCCAGGAGAACATCCTGTCAAGTATAAGATGACAGATAATTTCTCATCCACCAAGTGCATGTAGTAATGAGTATAAATCAGACTGAAATAGGACCATATCCCAAAATAGTTATAAAATCTGTAGCAGGAAATAAGGGTGGCAAAAATATATGATACCTGCTATGTAAGGGAGAACTAGATCTACAATGTTATACTAATGAACTACTAAATTTCTCCACTAATTTTAAAGGAATATGTCTTGTAAGATATATATCATTTGCCTAATCCAACAGAGAATAATTTTAAAAATGAATATCAAATAATAATCCAAAATATTATTTGCATGTATGAGTTAGGTATATCCTTTGCTATTTCTTCCTATTTGGAACTATTAAAATCTTTCGTATATCTACTAAGAAAGGGCACTCTCAATTTAGAAGGACCCTTTCAGTCACCATCTATAATGGATGCTCTTTAAATATACTATTCTCATATATTTAGTAGAATCTTTATCTTTCAATTTTTATTTATTTTTTTAAACAAAAGTTTTATATATACATATATTATAGATATATATTATATATATATTTAAGGTGTACAATATGATCTTTTGATACACATATACATGGTGAAATGATTACTACAGTCAGGTACCTGAGATCTACTCTCTTAGCAAATTTCTAGTATATGATACAGTAATTAGTAACTATAGTCACCATGTTGTACATTGAATCTCTAGAGCTTATTTAGTAGAAGCTTAATGACAATTGACATTTGTGTCAATCAGCAACAGGTACTTGTTGTTAATAAACCTCTTGAAAGGGCCATTACATAAATCTCTATAAGAACAAAAATATATATTTTTTTGATAAGTAATGCAGTCGTGTATTGGATGAGTTACAATACAGTAAACATGAAGTCTTAGCTATACAAATAATTCTAAGTGATTTTTGCTTGATACTAACCCAGTTCTTTCCCACTGGGTACTTGGTTGAACCCTTATCCAGAAAGAACAGAAGGAATGTCTCTCTCCTGCTTCCATGTGGATCCTGTTCTTCCTTAATCATGCCAGTTCTGTCTCATCCTTGTCCTTTCCTATACCCCATGTTGACTTGTGTCCATTCATCTTGGAATGACCCTTTCCTTATTTTGGATTTGATAGATTATTCATGGAGTTCTCAGTGTCTCCAACTGTAATTGCTCAATACTTGGAAATTTGGGTTTAGAGTGTTCATCAGTTGTATTTATTTAGCAATAGTTTATTATTTCTATTTGCATTTAACAAAGAGACCCATGAAAATGTTAGAGGTTAGGAAGATGCAGGCTGTCAAACAACATGTGCATTTTAATTATGTGCTGCAGCTGTTTGAGAATGTATTCATCTCTAGGCTTCACCATTGTGTAAGGGCTAAATAATGTGTCATTTGTTGTAGAGGAGACAATTTCTAACCTGAATGGTCATTATGAAGAATAAAACATACAAGGAAAATAAAATCGAATCCACTCTATGTTTATTTCCTATGTCAGTTTTAAATATCTCTTTAATGTAGCAATATGTAGCTTTAACATTTAAATATCACCTCTACTTGCATAAAATATAGTGTCTTTGTATTTATTTAATATATTTATATAATAAATTCCTGGAAGCAAACTTGGTCACTAGAGGTCAGAACAGAGTGAGTCAACTGCCACTTTTCTTAATGCATATGTAATAATTACAACAACCATTAATTGGGTACCTGATATATGATAAAACTTATGTATTTTGTCTAAACTTAATAACATTTTTGCAAGATTTCCATAATTTTTTTCATAATTCTTGTTTAATATATGAGGGAAGTGAGGGTCAGAGTGATTAACTGACTAATTCGTTAATTCATTTAATAAATATTTATTAATTACCTACTACTGATTACCTAGTTTGTCGCAGGCATATTGCTAGGTGCTGGGTATATGGTAGTGGGATGAACAAGCATGTTTTTTTCCCATGTGGCACTTTAACGGGTGACATAGTGTTTGGCAGCATTGGGAAGGCTAAGTCGCACTCCAGTCCTCGTATTTTCTAATTGAGTGCCACTTGCTAGTTGTGTGCCACTTTCTGGTTGTGTGTAATTTAATAGGTGGCTGAATTTCTTAAGTTTTATAACCATTGATTTAGCTCATCTTAATATGAAGACTACAGTAATATTTGTATTACAGAGTTTTTATGAGGCTTTATTGAGTTAATTAGTGGTAACTATTTAATAAGATGACAGCATATTATAGTGCTTAATAAAAAAGGAAATTATACAAATGCATTTTATAAAATCCTATACAGTGTCAGAGACTATGGAACCTATCTTATTGCTCGGTACTGCACGGATCTTATTCCTAAAATCAAATTATATTCCAAGATGGGTGCTAAAGCGTCAACACTTCCATCTGCATTTCATCCAGTAGGAAGAATATAAGAAGCCTGTAGTCTCTAATTATAAAAACATGTCCTGACAGTCATAAAACACTTCTGCTCAAACCCCGTTAGTCAGAAGTTAGTCCTGTGGCTATTACTTAACTGAAGGTGAAGCTGGGGAATGTATTCTTGATTCCACCAAAAACTGTAAAGTATCTGAGACTTGACCCTACTTGCAAGCCAATCACTTGGGCTGCCAAACTTTCATAGATGATGGAAGAACACATGATTTTCTGGGGAAAAGGCAAAGGACTTTATTACAGCAGAGCAGGCAACATGAGCTATATGTGGGCATCAGTTTCCCTTGCTCCCCAGAACCCACTTGGGGCTCACAGATATGGATGCCATGCACACAGTGTGCTCAGGAAACCTCAACCTTATAAGGGACTTCCAGAAAACCTGACCAGACTTTGCCCTAGAGGAAGACATTGTTTTCTATTATCTGATTAGGAAACACATCTGTCCATTGGGACAGGTTTGTCTTCCAAGGCTATTTGCTACCTCAACGCCTTTGAAATGATAGTCTGGAACAAAAGATGTGTAGAAACCTGAAAGTCCCATGGACAATTTTCTTCTAACATATGCTGGGTAATTCTGTGCTCAGTTAAAAGCTAGAAAGGTCATATTAATGCTAGGAAAGAATTGGAAAACAATTGGAGAAAGCTGACGTCAAATTTTATAGCCCATATTAAGGATGTACAGTGAGATTTAGATTATGCCCCTATCGTGTTTCAAAGAAACCGATCTTGTAATCGTATGTTTCCTAATCATTACATGTATTCCTACTTCTTTATCAGTCTTGACTCCATTTTCTTAATTTGGAATCTCAGTCTAAGGAGCATGTACTGAACACTTGCGAAGTTCTTAGCATTATGTTAGTTCTAGGAAAATCATAATGCATGAAACATAAGTTCATCTTTCTGTGGTAGTAGAACTTGGTCAACACAATTTTGCAGAGACACAGTTACAAATTATCTTACTTGTGGTCTGTGATTCTGGCCTATTCGTGTCTCTGCTTGACTTTTCTGTCATTTGACTACTGACCATTTTTACAGTCAAGATCTAAACATCTCATTTCTAATTTTGTTCTCAAACTTCACTGGACATGCTACCTCCTGCTCAAATTCCTTCTTATCTCTGCTTGCTCCTGACCAAGTTTGGATAAACTTAGCCCTTTTACATGCAAAACTGACTCAGCTGCCTAAGTGGCATCATAGTAAGGAGGTTGTAGGCTCTATTTGGACAATACTTAAATATTGAATCTTGATTCTCCCATGTGCATTTTTGGTACTTTCTATATATCTGATTTAATATTTAATTTGTTGTCACAAACGTCTTTTTTCCCATCTACATTCTGATTCCCATGCCTTTTCCTAGGTTACATTTTATTGCTTTAACTTTTTCTGCTAGTGTTGCATACTGCTTCTGACTGTGGTTTCTTCTCCTCTTCTCTGCCACTGCAGTCACACAGTTTCTTTCCTGCTCTTCTGTCACCAACTCACAGCCTTTTGAAGTTTTGAAAAAGTAACCAACAAGGAGAACTAGGATAAAAGCCCTTTACCTCCTCCTCTTATTTCTCTTCTCAAATTTTATACTTTCCCAAAAAGATAAGCAATATATGAATATTGTATGACTATTTAGTACACAAAAAATTGAAGTCAGATTTAATAACATTTTAGAGAGAAACACACAGTGTTTTAATATTTTTGACAGACTTGGAATATGAAAAAACATCCAAGAATCTGGCTGTGGCCTCTATGGGGAGATATGCTATTGAGAGTGAGTTCACCAGGCCTCAAAAGGAGCATGTGACACATTCCCTGGCAGGGAAGTGGGGCTCCTACCTCCATTCTCTTTACCACTAGCCTTGGAGTGAAACTAGGAGTTGTCTGTTTCATAAGAAGAAACAGAATGGAAGGCTTACATTACCGCAGTAGGAAAAGACATGCTTTAGTTTATTTTTCCTGAAGTAATTTTGATGTAGCTCCCATGTATAAGTAAAATAAATGAGACACATTTGTCATTAAAGGGTTAAATTAAAAATAATGGAATAGTGCTGGGATTTTCATGTTATTCACTGAAGGAAGATCAATGTTTTTTTTTTTCAAAACAAGGCTTATTGTCAAGAAGTTTATTATTAAAAAAACTATAGGAATGAGACAACCTGTGACCAAGAAGCTGCAAGAGTGTTTCACTTGGTTTAAGCAACAGGACATCAGGATTGCTCTGAAATTTTTATTGATAGGTTATCATTTGTAGAAAGGTGGAAATAAGTCACAAAACATGACTTACTTAGCCAATATTATGGACAGATTTTGTTTGTTAATAGTTTATAGTTTTGTGGTTGTGTGATCCAACAAATCAGGTTAGGAGAAAACATTGCTAGTGGATGACTATATGCATTACTAGATCTATAATAAATGTTTGGATATACACATTCTCAAAACCGATTCCAGATACATTGCATTTTAAATATTAAAAAAAAAATTCTTAAAGACTAGTATTTTTCTTGCTCCAGTTCACCTGACACTCTGTAATTTTTATCTGCTCCCTGCACCACCTCTCTCAAAATGAACATGTGTTCCCCTGGGTGGGACAAGGGCAGTAGACTCAATGTTATGGCTTTGAGTATTTGAATCACTTTACACCACAGTAATTTTTTTTTTCTTTTTTATTATGGTACGCAGGCTTCTCACTGTTGTGGCCTCTGTGCTCTGGATGCGCAGGCTCAGCGGCCAGGGCTCACGGGCCCAGCTGCTCTGCGGCATGTGGGATCCCCCTGGACGGGGTCACGAACCCGTGTCCCCTGCATTGGCAGGCGGACTCTCAACCACTGTGCCACCAGGGAAGCCCTAATATTATTTTTTGTTTAATTTGGCTGAGAACAAGCTCCAATTAATTTTCCTTTAAAGTAAAAACTTGCATTTGTAAGCCTTTGTCTGGTTGTTATTCTTTGAATTTTTGAATGTATAACTACATGTAAAAAGAAAGCGTGTAGGGGCTTCTGGGGCTCCCCTGGTGGCGCAGTGGTTGAGAGTCGACCTGTCGATGCAGGGGACACGGGTTCGTGCCCCGATCCGGGAAGATCCCACGTGCCGCGGAGCAGCTGGGCCCGTGAGCCATGGCCGCTGAGCCTGCGCATCCGGAGCCTGTGCTCCACAACCGGAGAGGCCACAACAGAGAGAGGCCCACGTACTGAAAAAAAAAAAAAAAAAGAAAACATGTATATTAATATGTCTTATAAAAATCAAGTCTACTCAAATCATTTTTCTTAGTAACTGTACTGTGTTTTAAAACAAAAATACTAAGAGCATTGTTGAAATAGAAGTATTAATTTAATGACACAAATAAAAGGTATACCATTGAATGTACTTTTACCAAATGATTATAGGACAATTATGACAATTTTGGATACTGAAAATTTGAGGGATCATAC
Source organism: Lipotes vexillifer (assembly GCF_000442215.2). Taxonomy (NCBI): domain Eukaryota; kingdom Metazoa; phylum Chordata; class Mammalia; order Artiodactyla; family Lipotidae; genus Lipotes; species Lipotes vexillifer. The sequence continues at coordinate 1,530,742 of NW_006776934.1, read as the reverse complement.
AAATTAATAATAATTCCTAAGATAATTTTTAACAAGGATCCTATATTTGTTGCTATAATGTCTATACATTTAGGACCTATGTATATATATCCTACTTTGAATAACTCATGCCATGCATGTTGGTTAATTTCTGAATAGTTCAGAGTCTTTTACACATTTAATGTATATTACTTTAAATACTAAGCTTCAATACGGTTAAAATTGAACTTAATCTATGACTTATCCATGTTACCACATAACTTCATTAATGAGCTACTTATTTCATTTCTAGTGGCTGGTCAGGAGCAGATATATAAATTCTTAGCCAGAAGGTGGAAATTAGATTGTTCATTTTACTTACTTATTATTTCCACTTATAACAAGCCCCTTCTTTGAAATCCTTTGAGGGTACACTTGCAAACAAATTCACTCAAAGTGATATTTAATCTACAAAATTAATTTCACATCCCTTCCCTCTAGTAGAGGACTGTGCCAAAGACAAAAAGCCAAAATTATTCTTTCATTGGCAGACAAGGGTTGTTCATGTGGATGGTGCATTGACTCAGGAAGCTTGAGACAGTGGAGATACTTCTTTTAGTCTGCATTAGAAGTCCCCTTTAATTAAAGCCGTCCCCTTGAACCTAGCTAACCCATGAGTGGTGAACTTCTAATTTTTTGATTGATCAAAGCACCCCTAGCTAGACCAGTTAGACACAGTTAAGCCAGACTCTTGCTTAAAATGTTTAAACCCACTGATGGCTTCAATGACTCTCCTAGAGCATAATTCTATTTGCTAAATACTAATCACACTGTTATATCTCTGAACTCCTCCATGGAAGAAAAGCTAACTTTTTTCCCAAGGAGAAATATTTGTATAGTCATAAGCATTGTATTATTATACTTGACCATTTGAGTAAGCGTTATTGGCAAAAACAATGTATGATACTAGTATTTTTGGAGTAAATCTTCCTTCCTTCCTCCCTCTGTCCCTTCCTTCCTCCCTCCCTCCCTTCCTCTCTCCCTCCCTCCCTCCTTCTCTTCCTTTATTTTGCTTTGTCATCTAAACAAACAAAAAAAATTTCATTCATTTGTTCATTCATTCAAGAATGTTTATTGAACATTTACCATGTTCCATGCTAGTCACCAGAGATACATCAATGAATACAATATGACACTTCCTGTGTACAGTGTAGTGGGGAAGAAAAACAAATTCAAAAATTATATTAGTTTCTACCATCTACCAAGTGAATAGATCATAAATTAGGCTCTTTGTAAGTGTTAATGTACTAGCTGGATATAAGGAAAAAAAAAAAACTTTTTTGTTGCTCTTGTGTTGATAGTAGACTCATAATTCAACAGGGACACTGAGGGAAAAGTGTTAAGTTTTAACATCTAAGTTTATTTAAAGATAGCATTGTTCCTGCATAATAGCAGATCCCCAGTAAATGGCAGTATGGCAGTAAATGGCAGCTATTTTGATTTTACCAGAGCTGTGTTCCACTCCACAGCACAGTCTTCCACTGATCCTTCATACCATCTTCCCATTGCATATAAGAGAGAACAGAAAGAAGCTTTACTTTCTAAAACCCATTATTCAGAATTTTGCTCAGCTTGATAGCCAGCTAGTATCAAAATAATCTTCAAAAGCACCTCCAGAAACTTTTCTACTACTGAACAATAACTGGTAAGTATAATTAGAAGGTGTGACTAAAAAAACCAGGAGCACTATTTACATTTTAATTTTAATAGGATGTATATATTAAGTATAATAAGGCTAAAACAACACTGTATTTACCAGGTGTGGTGAGGTAGAGCAGGTATCTGGACAATATAGATATTCATTCTTGTCGAAATGTTTTCTTTTTCCTTTAATGGAGGAGGACATTTTCTCCTTAAGTAGATAAATTTCTTAACTTTCAATTTCACTTTTCCTACTTAGATATAGCTATGCTTCTAAAATCCTGACAGTTTTTGGAGGGCAAAATCATATCTTCCTTTTGTTAATTTCTTTAACTTTTAGTAGGACAGTCATTTCCACAAGGAGAATATTTAATAAAAATATATTATTATGAATCCAAAACCCATGAAGTTAGGTGTAGTGAAAGGTAAAAAGAGTCAGCTGTTCCAGACTTCTTACTAATTTGTGTGCTGTCACTTGCTTCCATTGCTACTTTAGGATTTCAGCACTCACTATACTAGCAAGGCAAAAAAAATTACAGAATCTGGGCATTCAACCAAAGCTCAAATGCTGTCATTAAAACTGAGCCACCTTGTGAAAGATTTGCTTAAATGACACTTTTTCTTCAGTGCAGGTGCTTAAATTTGTCAAGCTGTCTTTTTAGTTTGGTTGATTATTTCAGATCTTGCAAATTTATTTATAACAATATGTACAGTCATTAACAGTGTGAGGTGACATATTTATTGCTGTTTTTCCCAAGGTAGGAAAAAACTGCACTTATTGAGTGGGGTGATCTCGCTTTTCTATTGAATTGACCACTTTATTCAACTTATGTAAAAGTCTCATAATGATTGTTATTTCTTGATCTTCATGCTTAACCATGTAACACGTTTCCTTAAGGAAGAGAAAAAAATAATCAGTAAAACTGTATATCTGCCAACTTTATATGAGCTAAATTTCTTTTCTAATTAAAACAATGCCTCTTACATTTCTTCAGATGAGAAAGGTGTTAGTAATCAGGTCGAATTAAAAATAAAATTGAGAACCTATGAATTAATTTTTGACCCCATGAATCCTTACCTAGTATAAGAAACCAATAAAATGATGACATAGTATATTTTATATTGGGATAAATAGTAACAAGCTAATATTTTAGGTCTTCTTAGTGCAAAACATAAATTAATTTCAGAGAGAGAGAGAAAGACTTCTTAAATAATTATAGGTGTTTCCCATGTACTACCTCTCTGAAGTTTTCAAAGACTTTTGTCTTAACTTTCTAGGTCACCGTCTCCTTACTTGGAAGAAATAATCAGTTGCATTGTAATATTACAAAAAAGTATTATGTTTGTTAAAAATATTAAAAGCTTACTTGCAGTTTGACAATTTTAGAAGAGGTTTCATTTTAAGATGAAATACCTTAGACTGATTTGTATGTCATTTGCATTTCCTGTCTTTATTGTAGGCTGACACTACCTAGTTGGAGAATCATTCTCTTTTTTTTAACATTTGAAACATTTTCTTTTTTGTCTTTGCAGGAGTGACTGATTGACAATACTGTATTCTAATTGAGTGAAATCCCAAAGGCAAGTCCATGGCCAGAATAGATGTTTGTTGCTTTAGTGCCTTATCCATTTTTAATAATCCTCTAGGCAGTATCTGTTTATTTCCTCTCTTTTCACTTCTTTATCCTGCTCTCCCAATTTGTAAATCTTATTTAAGGAAATAGCTACACTTTCAGTTACAAAGAATGTTGCAATAAAATAATCCTTCAGTAGTGCTACTATGCACTCATCCTCCTGTCTCATTCTCATAAATTATTGATTAATTCTTTAGGGGCCTAATCAGCTTTTTCTTAATTTGTCTATTTGACTACCTGTGAAGAAACACTGCTGCTTAGCTGCACTATCAAATTATATTTTTCATCATAGTGCATATTCTCATATTCTTAAATGCAGCAAGTAATGAGATTTATATTATTTTTATTCAGACAAAATTCCCATTATATTTTCCATTTTATACATAATTATCTCATTCTTGGTGTTCCTTTTTAACCACACAACATTTATGTCATTTATAATTTATTGAACAAGCTGCTCATTTGAGATTCACAAATTAAAATGAATCAGTCAAATTTTAAATGTTAATTCTTTACAATTAGCAAATAGGTCACAAAGCAGATAAACTACAATCCTCTATTTAGTCCATGAATCATCCTAGAATCTCATAAACAACTAATGCTTTTGAACCAAAAAATAAAATAATTTTCAATATAAAAATACAGAGCTGTTTCTTCATTATCCTTTGTTGGCTGCAATATGTGATTCTTAGTTTGAACTGGAGACACTTTCTTACTGTGTTCCTCTTATGATTTTCTTTCTTTTCTTTTTTTCTTTTTCTTTTTTTTTTTTTTTGTGGTACACGGGCCAGTCACGGTTGTGGCCTCTCCCGTTGCGGAGCACAGGCTCCAGACGCGTAGGCTTAGTGGCCATGGCTCACAGGCCTAGCCGTCCTGCGCCATGTGGGATCTTCCAGACCGGGGCACAAACCTGTGTCCCCTGCATCAGCAGGTGGACTCTCAACCACTGCACCACCAGGGAAGCCATGATTTTCTTATTAAAAGAAAGAAAAAGCACAAATAGGGGGAAAAATTATTTTGCACTTTTGGGTCTATGGACATTACCCTATTATCCATAATAAAATGAAAGCCAGTAAAATAATGCAAACCAAATTCAGCTGCAAACTATATATTCAACAAAGTCTTATCTATGACCTCTGTGTGACAAAGGCTGCAAAACCATATGCATCCCTATTTGTAGGGATTTGTGATTAGTTTGATGAATGAATCTTCTATCACATGCTGTTATTTCAGGAAAACCAAGATGCTCACCTTATTTTAAAGAACCTCAAAAAATAGCTAGTCATTTTACCTAGGATAGCCACTGCTGTACATTTATGACAATGCTGTCTGAGAAATCAGGGTGAGAAAAGGACTAGGAGAGTTAGTAAAACATGTAGTCAACAGTAAAGACACATTTCCAAACATTTAATAATTTTAACAGAATCTACGATGGAGTGCATCACATATGTATCTCTTGAACCACTAGCTTCTCAATGCTAGTAGATTTGGCTGAGTCAGAGAGTTTTTCTATAAGACTCCTGGAGAAGGCAGGTACTCCTAGCTCTGTAGTTTACCACCTGAGTGCTTTTGTTTTGTTGCTTAATATCTCTCCAATTCAAGACTTCCTCTACTAAATAGTAATATTGAGAGCACCTACCTCATGGAATTTCTATGTGGGTTGAATAAGACAATACATGTATAGTTTCTAGTATACAGAAGGCATTGAAAGTATTCCTATTATTACTTAAGATATGGATTCTGTTCTTAAAGAGGGCACACAAAATCTCATATGTTCTGAGTCCCAGCATAGAAGATGTGGTTTGAAAGGAGATTCGGTCAGACCCATGTACTGATCTTGGAGAGCCTCCTGAGGAGCCAGAGGCACCTGGGAATTCCTCTGCTGATGGAGATACTGACTCTAGCCATTTGGGGGAGCTCATTCCACCACAATAACACCTACTTTGGCAAGCGCCATTTTGGAATCCTCCCTCTAGACTAATAGCATGAGGGACTTGCCCCAACAACCAGTGGGGCCACAGGAGCCATGTGAAGAGCTAGCCCCACCCAGCAGCAGGCTTGCAGCTGCCACATGCTATCAGGCTGAACAGCTGGCCCACAAGGAGTCTACCCCACCCAACAGCAGGCCCACAGACACTGCACAAGGCAGGATCTCACAGCCAGCTGAGCCAGGGTTGAGCCCTGCCTACCAGTGTGCCTACAGTAGATGGCCCTGCTGCAACAGAAAGGCACATGAAACCCAGATAGGGAACACCCCTAGGTCATATAGGTCTGGTACACAGGAGGCAATCATGCTTCCAGACCCCACAGGACATTTCTTACATAGGACCACCTCTCTAAGTTCAGGATAGGTAACTGACCTATTTAAAAATAGAAATAAACTGAGGATCATAAGCATGAATTTGAACATAAAACATCATAAACTTACAATAGTCATTTATAAATCAAGTTATTATATATGAACATGCTGATAACCACAAACGAAAACCTATAATAGATACACACACACAAAGAGGAAAAGGTATCCAAATATAACATTAAAGATAGTCATAAAATGAGAGAGCACAAGAAGAAAAAAGGAACAAAAAATAATTACAGAAACAACCAGAAAACAATTAACAAAATGGCAATAACTACACAACTATCAAAATTACTTTAAATGTAAATGGACTAAGTGCTCCAAATAAAAGACAGAGAGTAGCTAAATGGATTAAAAAAACAAGTCCAATCTATATATTGCCTATAAGAGACTCACTTCAGATCTGAAAACACACACAGATTGAAAATGAGGGGATGGAAAAAGATATTCCTTGCAAATGGAAATTAAAAGAAAGCTGGGGTAGTAATACTTATATCAGAAGAACAGAGTTTAGTACAAAGACTTTAACAAGAGACAAAGAAGGACAGTCCATAATGATAAGGGGATCAGTACAAGAAGAAGATATAACAATTTAAAATAGATATGTACCCAACATAGGAGAACCTAAATACATAAAGCAAATATTAACAAACAAAGGGAGAAATTGACAGTAATACAATAATAGATGGGGACATTAACACCCCACTTACATCAATAGTGAGATCATAAAGACAAAAATTAATAAGGGAACTTTGGCCTTAAATGAAAAGTTAGATCAGGTTGGGGGGAAAAAAAAAAAAAATATATATATATATATATATATGTCACTTCATTCTAATACAGCAGAATACACATTCTTTTCTGGTGCACACAGAACATTCTCCAGGATAGATCACATGCTAGGCCACAAAACAAGTCTCAGTAATTTTAAGAAGACTGAAATCAAATCAAGCATATTTTCTGACCACAATGGTGTGACACTGGATATTAGTTACAGGAAGAATAAGAGAAAGATACAGATATGTGGAGGCTAAACAATATGCTATTAAACAACCAATGGGTCACCGAAAAAAAATCAAAGAGGAAATCAAAAATTACCTGGAGACAAGTAAAAATTGAAACAAATATCCAAAATCTATGGGACATGGCTAAAGCAGTTTTAAGAGGGAAGTCTTTTAGTGATATAGGCCTACCTCAGGAAACAAAAACAATCTCTAATAAACAATCTAAACTTATACCTAAAGGAGCTAGAAAAAGAAGACAAACAAAGCCCAAAGTTAGTACAAGGAAGGAAACAATAAGGATAAGTTAAGAAATAAATGAAATAGAGGCTGAAAAAACAATAGAAAATATCAATGAAACTAAGAGCTGGTTCTTTGAAAAGATAAACAAAATTGGTAAACCTTTAACCATACTTGTCAAGAAAAAAAGAGAGAGGATCCACCTAAATAAAATCAGAAATGAAAGAGAAGTTACAAAGGACACACAGAAATACAAATGATCATAAGGGGTTACTACAAACAATTATACATCAATAAATTGGACAACCCAGAAGAAATGGATATATTCCTAGAAATATATAATCTTATAAGACTGAATCAGGAAGATGTACAAAATGTGAGCAGACCAATTAACAGTAATGAAATCAAATTGGTAATAAAAATCTCCCAATGAACAAATCCAGGACATGCAGCTTCACAGGTGAATTCTACCAAACGTTTAACGAAGAGTTAACATCTATCCTTCTCAAGCTATTCCAAAAAATTGAAGAGAAAAGAATGCTTCTGAACTCATTCTGTGAGGTCAGCACCACTTTAATACCAAAACCAGACAAATAGAACACAAAATAAGAAAATTACCAGCCAATATCAGTGATAAATATAGGTGCAAATATCCTCAACAAAAATATTAGCAAACTGAATTCAACAATACATTAAAAGGATAATCCACCGTAATCAAGGGGGATTTATCCCAGGGATGCAGGATGTTCAAAATCCACAAAGCAATCAATATGATACATCAATTAGCAAGCTGAAGAATAAAAATCATATGATTTCAATGGAAGCAGAACAAGCTTTTCTTTTACAACAGAAAAGTTGAAAAACAGAAAGCAGAAAAATTTTCAACAAAATTCAGCATTCATTTATGATAAAAACTGTCAACAAAGTAGGTATAGATAGAACATAACTTAATAAAAGTTATTTATTACAAACTCACAGCCAACATCGTACTAAATGGTGAAAAGGTAAAAGCATTTTCTCCAGGATCTAGAACAAGACAAGGATGCCCATTCTCACCATCTTTATTCAACATAGTGCTGGAAGCCCTAGACACAGCAATCAGACAAGATAAACAAATAAAAGGAATTCAAATTATAAAGGAAGAAGTAAAACTGTTAATGTTTGCAGATGACATGAAACTATACATAGAAAACCCTAAAGATGCCACCAAAAGAACTATTATAACTAATAAGTAAATTCAGTACAATTGCAGTATACAAAATCAGTATACAGAAATCTGTTTTTTTTTTATACACCAATAATCAACTATCAGAAAGAGAATCAAATAAAACAATTCCGCTAACAATTGGATCAAAAAGAATAAAATACCTAGTAACAAATCTAACCAAGGAAGTAAAAGACTTCTACTCTGAAAACTCTAAGACATGGTTCAAAGAAATTACAGACAACACAAACAAATGGAAAGATATACCATGCTAAAAAAATGGAAAAATTGATATCATTTAAATGAACATACTACCCAAGGCAGTCTACAGATTCAATGCAATCCTTATCAAAATATCTATGGCATTTTTTACAGAACTAGAGCAAATAATTCTAAAATTTGAATGGAACCATAAAAGACCCCTGGTAGCTAAAGCAATACTGAGAAAGAAGAACAAAGCTGGGGATATCACAATTCCTGATGTCAAACTATACTTCAAAGTTACAGTAATCAAAGCTGTGTGGTATTGGCATAAAAACAGATACATGGATCAATGGAACAGAATAGAGAGCCTAGAAATAAACCCATGTTTATATTGTCAATTAATCTACAACAGAAGAGGCAAGAATATACAATGGGAAAAAGACAGCCTCTTCTGTACGTGGTGTTGGGAAAACTGAACAACTACATGCAAAAGAATTAAGCTGGATCGCTTCTCATACCAGGTACAAAAGTGAACTCAAGAGGAATCGAAGGCTTAAATGTAAAACCTGAAACTGTAAAACATCTAGAAGTAACCATAGGCAGTATGCTCCTGGACACTGGTCTTAACAATATTTTTTTGAATTTGTCTTCTCAGGCAAGAGAAACAAAAACAAAAAATAAACAAATGGGACTACATCAAACCAAAAAGCTTTTTTTGCACAGAGAAGGAAACTATCCACCAAACAAAAAGCCCACCTACCGAATGGGAGAAGATATATGTAAATGTAATTTCCAATAGGGGGTTAATATCTAACATATACAAAGAACTCATACAACTCAATATCAAAAATACAACCTGATTTAAAATTGTGCAGAGGACCTGAATAGATATTTTTCCAAAGAAGACGTATAGATGGACAACAGGCACATGAAAAGATGCTCAACATCACTAATTATCAGAGAAATGCAAATCAAAACCACACTGAGATATCACCTCACACCCGTCAGAATGGCTATCATCAAAAGACAACAAATAGCAAGTGTTTACTAGGATATGGAGAAAAGAGAACCCTAGTGTACTGTTGGTGGGAATGTAAATTGTTACAGCCACTATGGAAAACAGTGTGGAGCTTTTTCCACACTATTAGAAACAGAACTACTAAGCAACCCAGCAATTTGACTCCCAAGTATTTATCTGAAGAAAATAAAAAATACTAATTCAAAAAAGATATGTGCACCGCAATATTCATTGCAGCATTATTTACAATAGCTAAGATATGCAAGCAACCTAAGTATCCGCTGACAGATGAATGGGTAAAGATGTGGTATATGTAAAATAGAATATTACTCCACCATAACAAATAATGAAATCTTGTAATTTGCAACAACATGAATGAAAACTGGAGGGTATTATTCTTAGTGAAATAGACAGAGAAAGACAAATACTGGATATTTTCACTATATGTGGAATCTAAAAAATAAAACAAAGAAATCAAGATGTACCACTAGGTACACAGAATAAATGGGTGGCTGCTTAAGAGAAGGGAGATGTGGGGTTGGGTGGAATAGGTGACTTTGGATTAGGCTAAGCCTTCTTAGATACAACAGCAGATACCAAAACACAAACAACTAAAGAAAAAATAGATACATTTGTCTTCACAAAATTTAAAAATTGTGTTCTTTTAGGGACACATCAAGAAAATATAAAGACAACCTAAAAAAATAGAGGAATTATTTGTAAATCATATGTCTTATAACAAGATTATATAAATAACTCATAAGTCAATGATAAACTACAAATAACCCAATTAAAAAATAGGAAAATAATTTACATAGACACATCTCCATAGAAGATTTACATATGGCCAATAAATATACAAAAGTACTCAATGTTATTAGTTATCAGGGAATGCAAATCAAAACCACAATGAGATAACACTTATTACCCACTGATGGCTCTAATAAAAACAAAAACAGAAACAATGGGATGCATAGAGAAATTGTGCCATATATATGCCATATATACACACACACACATGCACACTATGGAACACTACTCAGCCATAAAAAAGAATGACATTTTACCATTTGCAACAACATGAATGGACTTGGAGGATATTATGCTAAGTGAAATAAGTCAGGCAGAGAAAGAAAAATATTGTATGATATCACTTATATGTAAAATCTAAAAAAAATTCAACAAACTAGTGAATAAAGCATAAAAGAAACAGACACACAGATATAGAGAACAAACTAGTGGTTAAAGGAGAGATAAGGGATGAGGGACAATATAGGGGTAGGGGATTAAGAGGTACAAACTTATATGCATAAAATGAGCTTTGAGGATATATTGTACCATGTGGGGAATATAGTACATATTTTATAATAACTATAAATGGAGTATAACCCTTAAAAATTGGGAAGTAGTATATTGTATGCCTATAACTTATATAATATTTACGTCAACTATACTCCAATAAAAAATAATTAAAAGCAAAACAAACAAGCAAACAAAAAAAAGCCCAGAAAAACAGAAAATTAAAACTAAAACCAAGCCAGTTAACTGTTGGCAAGAATGTAGCATGTGGGAATGTAAAATGGTAGAGCCGCTTTGGAAAACAGACTGCTAATTTATTGAAAAATTAAATATAGAGTTACCATTTGATCCAGCAATTCCAGCAAACTCAAGAGAAATGAGAACATAAGTGCACACAAAAGCTGGTACATGAATATTCCTAGTAGCATTATTCATTACAGCACCAAAGTGGAAACAACCCAAATGTCCACTTGTTTATATATTGTTCAATGGAAAGTGGTATGTCTATATAATGGAATATTATTCAGCAATGAAAAGGAATAAAGTATGGATGCATGCCTCAACATGGATAAATCTTGAAAAGATTATACTAATTGAAAATGCCAGTCACAGAGGATCACATATTGTATGATTCCACTGATACAAAATGTCCAGAGTAGGCAAATCTACAGAGACAGAAAGTAGATTACCTTTGCCAAGGGCTAGTAGTGGAGGGTGGGGAATGCGGAGATACTGCTAAGGGGTATGAAATTTCTTTCTAGTGAGACAAAAACATTTTAAACTTAGATTTTGAAGATAATGGGACAACTCTGAATATACCAAAAACCACTGAATTGTAATCTTTAGGTGGGTCAATTGTATGGTATATGAGTTATACCTCAGCAGTGCTGTTAAAAATATGTGATTATGTTTACAGAAAATTCTCTAATTTTCTTCACTGTGCAAAATCACTTAATATAGTATGAAAATACCATGTTCTAATTTCACTGCTAAGTTTTCCCTCAGTGTAAGAACCACAGTACCCTGTATAGATAAAAATATAAACATTGCCAGATGCCTCACAGAGAGATTCTTCATGCTTTAGTTTTCTATTCTATAGTGACAAAAATAATTTTGGAATCTCTGATATTACTTCATACTTCCACATAGAAATAGAGGTAAACTAACATAAAATGACAAGAAAAACTGGGAAAATTAGTGAAAGTATTTTCACTTTGAGGATTGGTATTCAATATAAAGCAAGTTGTACAATTATGGAAATCAAGGATTTATCATTGGTCCTATTGTGTTTTGAGTCTTTAAGAGAAAAAGCTACCTGTTTTCTGTTCAGTGGATTCCTGAGGAGGAAGCAAGGACAAAGATGCCCCATCACTGGGTGGTAGTTATTCTAACCAGACCTGAGAGGTTTCTGTGCCAGCTTTCACGTGGAGAGGTTATATTATGGGACCTAAAAATGCTCCACAAAAAAAGTTGTTACCTTGAGAAGCCAACAATGGGACTGTAGATTGTTTAGTGGTGAAGGAGGTGCACATTTTCTCCCAAGAAACCCAAGGCCTGGGCATTGATGCATGGATCTGAAATGGTGAAGAACTAATGAACTGCTGTCTGCTTCCCCTTGAGTAGGACTAAGCTTCAACAGCGACACCATACTGCAGGAAAAGTGGCATGGGGTAAACTCAACAGATGTAATGGCTCCCCCTGCGGCTTAGGAGGAATAGCTTCACTACCCTTCCTGGTGATTAGGGCTGTCTCAGTAGAGCTTCAAAAGAGAAGCACTGTACTTGCTGCTATTAATGTGTGTGGAGCATCAGGTAAGTCATTGTAAAAATGAATGAACTATGTACTTTACCTAGAGTTTATGGAGGTATTCACACTGGTTATATGAAGAAAACATGAACTTTAAATTTTGAATTCAAATAAAATAGTAGGTGTAAAATAGGTTGCAAGGAGTGGGTAACTTTATTTTAGTTAGGGAGAGTTTAAAAGGCATTATTCTTTGACACAAAACCTATTTGAAATTTCACTTCTACTATTAATCGTGTTCTTTCTCAGCTTCTTCACCTAATATAAAGACAGACAATGACTTTCACCATGGAGAATAATAATACAAAATTTGCTTTTCTTGCAATGATTGTAGACTATATTTAGAGAGACTAAACCACCATTTCTTTTTCTCAGGAGATCTGTTGAACAAGAAAGAAGGCCAATATATTTTGACTTTTAACTTTCCTTTTAGAAACAGAATTCTTCTTTCATACTTGTACAAGTGCTTCCTTATGCAATGAAATCTAATAAATAACATGGGTATTTGCACAGTTCCAAAAGGATGCTTTATAGGTAACACTGGAAAATATTTCTACAGGAAACAGTGTAATAAAAATGTGGCAAAGGAATGTGGGCAAGATCTTGAAACCATGCAGGTATGTGGAAGCAAAGCAAGGATTTATAAAAGCTATCGACAGTTACAAATGAGTCTCTATAACTTAGGAACTAATTATTTTGTCTAGATTTTTCCAAATAGTTTAACTTTTTCTCTCTCCTATCATGCTTGAGCTCTTTAAATGTAATATTTTCATCTCAGGGAAGTTCAAATAGGAAGAGAAGAGAATGAGTAAGCCAATAATGATCCTTGATAAGAATCTCAGTAGTGACTTGGATATATTTTTACACTTTGTGCAGCTTCTGATGTGACTCCTTACAAGGTAAATCTTGGGTATGCATGAAGTCACCCTACCATGCTCTTCTGCCACGAGTGATGTTGATTTTAGCCTTTAGCTGTGCTCTCTTTGACTGTATCTTTACCTGGTATAACTGCTAAGGAACAACAGCAATCAGGGTCTAGTACTTTATCCCCTGTAAAGTAGAGCTTCCACCCTACATGTGGGAGCTGGGTAGAGGAGGGAAACCACAGACCACGTAGATATGCTTGCCTAGAATAGATCTGCTACATAGGCTTGGTGGGCATGAGAAATTCAGTTGCCCTGCCAGCTACAAAGAGAAACCAAAGTCCTAGACCAGGAGTTGGTGGCAAGGGAAGCCCATGTTCTTGGCCATACCTCATGGAGTAGATCTTTTATTGCATTTACCAGGGGAGGGGGAAGGGAGCAGGTCATGCCTCAAATGCTGCAGGCTCTCACTCTTTTTTTTTTTTTTTTTTTTTTTTTTCTTGCGTTATGCGGGCCTCTCACTGTTGTGGCCTCTCCCATTTGCGGAGCACAGGCTCCGGACGCGCAGGCTCAGTGGCCATGGCTCACGGGCCCAGCCGCTCCGCGGCATGTGGGATCCTCCCGAAACGGGGCACGAACCCGCGTCTCCTGCATCGGCAGGCGGACTCTCAAGCACTGCGCCACCCGGGAAGCCCCTCTCACTCTTTTAATCATGATTTAATAGATTTTTTTGAACTCATGTTTCTCTATTTGCTGTATACTCTTAGGATACTTTCCAGAGTTTTTAAATAGTTTTTTGTTTGTTTGTTTGTTTGTTTGTTTTTTAATAATTATGATTTTTATTTCACTGGGTTCAGAACCCACAGAATTCCAATATGCTGCACTTCTCCTCTGCGGTCATACTTCCGTGCTGATCTTTTGTCTTCATGCTCTTTTACCAGTGTCATTTTTTATGCAGGCCTCTCACTGTTGTGGCCTCTCCCGTTGTGGAGCACAGGTTCCGGATGCGCAGGCTCAGCAGCCATGGCTCATGGGCCCAGCCACTCAGCGGTATGTGAGATCTTCCCGGACCAGGGCACGAACCCGTGTCCCCTGCATCAGCAGGCGGACTCTCAACCACTGTGCCACAAGGGAAGCCCCTCTAATCATTTTTAACTTAGTCTATTATATATAAAACACAAAGAAAAAATTCAAAATTGATGAATCTTCCTCTAGCTTTTGCCCCCTTTCACTCTTTATCTTTACAAAAAGTTTTAGATAGGAGCCTATTTTCTTTATCTCAATTTTCTCAATTTTTATTTACTTTTTAATACATTAAAATATATACTTCTCTTCCAATACTTTATTGAAACTATACTTAAGAAGGGAAATACTATTCTCCCAATTGCAAAATTTTGTGATCCCTTCCTCCTCATATTTGCATGTAAAACTTATCTATATATTTTTTAATATGCTTTACTGTCTAAATTATTGAACAATCATGGGAAATGGAGTCTACCTTTTAAAACTATTTTCTAATACAGTATTTGATATCAGATATAATGGAGCACATTTGACTAATTGCATGTTTGTCTGCTGTTTCCCGGAATATTCTTTACTTTCCACACCAGGGTCTAAACTTCAGCTACAGTTTCAATTTTAAAGGGTCTCCAAAATGTGGGTATTTTCCTTCAGAAAAATACATCCTAAATAAAATCATTTCAGCTGTGAACTTATTATAAGTGAATGAATGTACTTTTTAGAGTGAATGATAAACATTATAGAAGATGAAATTTCAGATTAAAAAATTTGCCTTAAACAAGATGAAAGCATTGCTTTCAAATTACACATATATACAATAGTTTTTCATAACTAATTTATTTTTCTAAAATTAAATTTTTAATCTCATTAGGATTAATTCCTAAATTTTACTTTACATATGGGTTCCAATGAAGAGATAATCTGTTTCATTATCATAAAATTATATTATTTCATAGTCTAGAGAGTAATAAATTCAATTTTATATCTTAATAGATCATAAGTCTATTTAGGTACTAACATTTACTTCTCTGTGACTAGGACTTTGCAGATATTTAAACTCTCATATTTCTTTTCTCTGATTATATAGAATGCATGGAGTATTAATGTATTTTTTGAAATGTTAATTATATTCTGACATAGACTAAATACTTATTGAAATGATAATGCTTCCTTTAAGAAAAAAATGGGACAGTAAAATGTAAATTTTTTAGGAATCTTGCAAGAGAGAAATATTCTCAAAATTTTAATATATTGAATATTGAATTTTCAATATTTTAATTTTATTTTTATTCTAGTTTTAATATCTGATAAAAATTTATAGCCATGTACATGTGGAAAATAAACTGCAGAGACTTTTTTGTTTTTGAGTCTGTTTAGACTAGTAATTAAGAGAGGAGGTTTTGAAATCTGATCATTTGCATTCAAAGGACAGCCCTCTCAACTGTTGGCTATTTAACTTTGAAAAATTTACCTGATGACTCTCTTCATGAGACTTGTAATTTTTAAAATAGGAAGACAAGAACCTGTCTTATAGAGCTGCTTTAAAAATTAAGCAATATAAATACTTTAACATGAGTATCTTCAGGGCTATTTAAAACTTAACATACACAAACCCACAACACACATACACATGTGTCTGTATATATAATTAAAAAAAAAATCCAACCATCTTTCAAGTTTTCTCAAAAGCATTGGGAATTCTAGACAATAGACTGAGACCTTATGAAACTCTTCAATAGATTGTGTCCCCAGAAAACCTGAACTTAGAAAAAGTAGCCAGCGGATGATTTAAATAAGTATATGATCTAAAGCAAACTGTCTTATTTCTTTCAACATTTAATTTTCTTTTTGCTGTTTCTGAAAATCAAGCATTCAGGAGTCCTGCCATCCCATTTTCTGATCAACACGTTTATATGCATGATGCATTTCACTTTTAATCTTAAACTTGCTGTTCCTCTTCCCTACTTGTATTCCCTTTAATTATTTTGCTGCTCCGCGGCATGTGGGATCTTCCCGGACCGGGGCACGAACCCGTATCCCCTGCATCGGCAGGCGGACTCTTAACCACTGCGCCACCAGGGAAGCCCAAGAATCTATTTCTTGATCTGCTTTCTGTATGAAATAAAGCTTTCAATCCATCAGTTTATCCATATGTATTTTCCCTTTCAACACCAGTGTCAGGTAATAGAATCCAAAGCTTTCTGCTAATGGTTTCTGTAGCAAAATCCTTGTCTACCTGCAGGACTAATCTCTAGCTTTAAATTTAGGATGAGATCTACTTTGGCATTTATTTCCTTCCACTTCTCTTCTGTCAATTTCTATTTTAACAATGTAATGGAAAAATATAACTAATCCCATTATGACAGCATGCTCTGATATATACTTAGTTTCCATCAGCTTCTTTAAATCTCATTTTAGAGCAGTCTTATTTAATTTCTGTAAAACGATTCAGTCCCCTGACTGGTGAGAACCCAAAATACCAGAGTGTAATATACAACCTAGCTCAATCAGTGTGCATGTATGTGTGTATATGTGTGACTGGTTTTGTGTATAGCTAGTTATACATAGAGCAATATGCACATATAAAGATAGGTATACTTCTTTTTCTTTTGTTCTTTTTGAGTGCCACTTTTTTTTTTAAACACCTGTATTGAGTATAATTGCTTTACAATGGTGTGTTAGTTTCTGCTTTATAACAAAGTGAATCAGCCTTACATACACATATATCTGCTCCCTCTTCCATCTCCCTCCCACACTCCCTACCCCATCCCTCTGGTGGTCACAAAGCACCGAGCTGACATCCCTGTGCTATGTGGCTGCTTCCCACTAGCTATCTATTTTACATTTGATAGTATATATAAGTCCATGCCACTCTCTCACTTCGTCCCAGCTTACCCTTCTCTCTCCCTGTGTCCTCAAATCCATTCCCTACATCTGCATATTTATTCCTGTCACGCCCCTAGGTTCTTCAGAAACATTTAAAAAAAATTTTTTTTAGATTCCATATATATGTGTTAGCATATGGTATTTATTTTCCTCTTTCTGACTTACTTCACTCTGTATGACACTCTAAGTTCATCCATTTCCCTGCAAATAACTCAATTTCATTTCTTTTTATGGCTGAGTAATAGTCCACTGTATATATGTGCCACATCTTCTTTATCCATTCATCTGTCGATGGACACTTAGTTTTCTGCTATGTCCTGCCTATTGTAAATAGAGCTGCAATGAACATTTTTGTACATGATTCTTTTTGAATTATGGTTTTCTCAGGGTATATGCTATATGCCCAGTAGTAGGGCTGCTGGGTCATATGGTAGTTCGATTTGTAGCTTTTTAAGGAACCTCCATACTGTTCTCCATAGTGGCTGTATCAATTTACATTCCCACCAACAGTGCAAGAGCGTTCCCTTTTCTCCACACCCTCTCCAGCATTTATTGTTTGTAGAATTTTTGATGGTGGCCATTCTGACCGATGTGAGGTGATACCTCATTGTAGTTTTGATTTGCATCTCTCTAATGATTAGTGATGTTGTGCATCTTTTCATGTGTTTTTGGCAATCTCTGACTTCTTTGAAGAAATGTCTATTTAGGTCTTCTGCCCATTTTTGGATTGTGTTGTTTTCATCTTTGATTTTGAGCTGCATGAGCTGCTTGTATATTTTGGAGATTAATCCTTTGTCAGTTGTTTCATTTGCAAATAATTTCTCCCATTCTGAGGGTTGTCTTTTCATCTTGTTTATGGTTTTCTTTGTTGTGCAAAAGCTTTGAAGCTTCATTAGGTCCTATTTGTTCATTTTTGTTTTTATTTTAATTTCTCTAGGAGGTGGGTCAAATAAGATCTTGCTGTGATTTATATCACAGAGTGCTCTGACTATGTTTTCCTCTAAGAGTTTTAAAGTGTCTGCCCTTACATTTAGGTCTCCATTTTCAGTTTATTTTTGTGTATGGTGTTAGGGAGCATTCTAATTTCATTCTTTTTCATGTAGGTGTCCAGTTTTCCCAGCACCATTTATTGAAGAGACTATCTTTTCTCCATTGCATATTCTTGCTTCCTTTATCAAAAATAAGGTGACCATATGTGCGTGGGTTTATCTCTGAGCTTTCTATCCTGTTCCATTTATCTATCTTTATGTTTTTGTGCCAGGACCATACTGTCTTGATTACTGTAGCTTTGTAGTATAGTCTGAAGTCAGGAAGCCTGATTTCTCCAGCTCTGTTTTTCTTTCTGAAGATTGTTTTGGCTATTCGGGGTCTTTTCTGTTTCCATACAAATTGTGAAATTTTTTGTTCTAGTTCTGTGAAAAATGCCATTTGTACTTTGATAGGGATTACATTGAACCTAACCCAAAGATTGCTTTGGGTAATATAGTCATTTTCACAATGTTAATTCTTCCAATCTAAGAACATGGTATAACTCTCCATCTGTTTGTATTATTTTTAATTATTTCTTTCATCAGTGTCTTATAGTTTTCTGCATACAGGTCTTTGTCTCCTTAGGTAGGTTTATTCCTAGGTATTTTATTCTTATTTTTTGCAATGGTAAATGGGTATGTTTCCTTAATTTCTCTTTAGATTTTTCATTATTAGTATATAGGAATGCAAGAGATTTCTGTGCATTAATTTTGTATCTTGTTACTTTATCAAATTCATTTATTAGCTCTAGTACTTTTCTGGTAGCATCTTTAGGATTATCTATGGATAGTATCATGTCATCTGCAAACAGTGACAGCTTTACTTCTTTTCCGGTTTGGATTCCTTCTATTTCTTTCTCTTCTCTGATTGTCATGGCTAAAACGTCCAAAACTATGTTGAATAATAGTGGTGAGAGTGGACAGCCTTGTCTTGTTCCTTATCTTAGAGGAAATGGTTTCAATTTTTCACCATTGAGAATGATGTTGGCTGTGGGTTTGTCATATATGCCCTTTATTATGTTGAGGTTAGTTCCCTCTGTGCCTGCTTGCTGGAGGCTATTTATCATAAATGGCTGTTGAATTTTGTCGAATGTATTTTGTCCATCTATAGAGATGATCATATGGTTTAACTCCTTCAATTTGTTAATATGTTTTATCACACTGATTGATTAGTGTATATTGAAAAGTCCTTGCATTCCTGGGAAAAACCCCACTTGATCATGGTGTATGATTCTTTTAATGTGTTTTTGGATTCTGTTTGCTAGTATTTTGTTGAGGATTTTTGCAGCTATGTTCATCAGTGATATGGCCTGTAGTTTTCTTTCTTTGTGATATCTTTGTCTGGTTTTGGTATCAGGGTGATGGTGGCCTCATAGAATGAGTTTGGGAGTGTTCCTCCCTCTGCTATATTTTGGAAGAGGTTGAGAAGGATAGGTGTTAGTTCTTCTCTAAATGTTTGATAGAATTCACGTGTGAAGCCATCTGGTACTGGGCTTTTGTTTCTTGGAAGATTTTTAATCACAGTCCCCATTTCAGTGCTTGTGTTTGGTCTGTTTATAGTTTCTATTTCTTCCTGATTCACTCTCTGAAGGTTGTTCTTTTCTAAGAATTTATCCATTTCCTCCAGGTTGTGCATTTTATTGGCATAGAGTTGCTTGCAGTAATCTCTCATAATCTTTTGTATTTCTGCAGTGTCAGTTTAACGTTACTTCTCCTTTTTCATTTCTAATTCTATTGATTTGAGTCTTCTTCCTTTTTTCTTGTTGAGCCTGGCTAATGGTTTATCAATTTTTTTTATCTTCTCAAAGAACCAGCTTTTAGTCTTATTGATCTTTGATATTGTTTCCTTCATTTCTTTTATATCTGTTCTGATATTTATGATTTCTTTCCTACTGTGAACATTTGTTTTTTGTTTTATTTTTGTTCTTCTTTCTCTAATTGCTTTAGGTGTAAGGTTAGTTTTTTTGTTTGTTTGTTTGTTTTGTTTTGTTTTTTAGTTTTTTTATTTGAAATATTTCTTGTTTCAAGAGATAGGATTGTATTGCTATAAGCTTTCATATTAAAACTGCTTTTGCTGCATCCAATAGGTTTTGGATGGCTGTGTTTTCATTGTCATTTGTTTCTAGGTATTTTTTTAATTTCCTCTTTAATTTCTTCAGTTATCTCTTGGTTATTTAGTAGTGTATTGTTTAGCCTCCATGTGTTTGTATTTTTTACAGATTTTTTCCTGGAATTGATATCTAGTCCAATTGCATTGTAGTCAGAAAAGATACTTGATACAATTTCAAAATTCTTAAATGTAACAGTGCTTGATCTGTGACACAAGATATGATCTATCCTGGAGAATGTTCCATGAGCACTTGAGAAGAAAGTGTATTTTTACGTTTTTGGATGGACTGTCCTATAAATATCAGTTAAGTCCATCTGGTCTAATGTGTCATTTAAAGCTTGTGTTTCCTTATTTATTTTCATTTTGGATGATCAGTCCATTGGTGAAACTGGGGTGTTAAAGTCCCCTACTATGATTGTGTTACTGCCGATTTCCCCTTTTACGGCTATTAGTATTTTCCTTTGTATTGAGGTGATCCTATGTTGGGTGCATAAATATTTACAATTGTTATATCTCTTTCTTGGATTGATCCCTTGATCATTATGTAGTGCCCTTCTTTGTCTCTTGTAATAATCTTTATTTTAAAGTCTATTTTGTGTGATATGAGAATTGCTACCCCACATTTCTTTTGATCTCCATTTGCATGGAATTTCTTTTCCAATCTCCTCACTTTCAGTCTGTAGGTGTGTCTATGTTTGAAATAGGTCTCTTTTAGACAACATATATATGGGTCTTGTTTTTGTATCCATTCAGCCAGTCTATGTCTTTTGGTTGGAGCATTTAATCCATTTACATTTAAGGTAGTATCGATATGTATGTTCCTATTATCATTTTCTTAACTGTTTTGGGTTTGTCATTGTAGGTTTTTTCCTTCTCTTGTGTTTCCTCCTTAGAGAAGTTACTTTAGCATTTGTGGTAGGACTGTTTTTGTGATGTTGAACTCTGTTAGATTTTGCTTGTCTGTAAAGATTTTAATTTCTCTGTCAAATCTCAATGAGAGGAAAAAAATCATTCTGTCTCAAGACTGAAGAATCAGCTCCTGTCCCAGTGTATCCAGCTTGCCCAACTGCCCTAAGGTTTTCCAGTTTGTGAGGCAACAACATTTTCATTGGTACCAACATGGCAGAGTAAAAGGATGTGCTCTCACTCTGTTTTGTGAGAACACCAGAATCACAACTAGCTGCCAGACAATCATCAACATGAAGACACCGGAACTCACCAAAAAAGCTACCCCACAACCAAAGACAAAGAAGAAACAACAATGAGGTCGTAGGAGGGCGGCAATCACAGTAAATCAAATCCCATAACTGTCAGGTGGGTGACTCACAAAATGGAAATCATTTATACGACAGAAGTCCAGCCACTGGATTTAAGGCTCTGAGCTCAACGTCAGGCTTCCCAAACTGAGGGTCTTTTAACAGGAGAAGGAATTCCTAGAGAATCAGACTTTGAAGTCTACTGGGATTTAATTGCAGGACTTTGACAGAACTGGGGGAAACAGAGACTCCAATCTTGGAGGGCACACACAAAGTAGTGTGTGCATTGGGAACCAGGAGAAGGAGCAGTGACCCCAGCAGAGACTGAACCAAAACTACCTGCTATTTTTGGAGGGCCTCCTGCAGAGGTGGGGGGTGGCTGTGGCTCACCATGGGGACAAGGACACTGGCAGCAGAAGTTCTGGGGAAGTACTCCTTGGTGTGAGCCCTCCCAGAGTCTGACATTAGCTCCACCAAAAAGCCCAGGTAAGCGTCAGTGTTGGGTTGCCTCAGGTCAAACAACCAACAGGGAGGGAACCCAGCCCCATCTATCAGCAATCAAGTGGATTAAAGTTTTACTCAGCTCCACCAACCAGAGCAACAGTCAGCTCTACCCACCACAAGTTTCTCCCATCAGGAAACGTGCAAAAGCCTCTTAGATAACCTCATCCATCAGAGGACAGACAGCAGAAACAGGAAGAACTACAGTCCTGTAGCCTGTGGAACAAAAACCACATTCACAGAAAGACAGACAAGATGAAAAGGCAGAGGGCTATGTACAAGATGAAGGAGCAACATAAAACCCCAGAAAAACAACTAAATGAATTGGAGATAGGCAACCCTCCAGAAAAAGAATACAGAATACTGATAGTGAAGATGATCCAGGACCTCAGAAAATGAATGGAGGCAAAGATTGACAAGATGCAAGAAATGTTTAACAAAGACCTAGAAGAATTAAAGGACAAAAAAACAGAGATGAACAATACAATAACTGAAATGAAAACTACACTAGAAGGACACAATAGCAGAATAACTGAGGCAGAAGATAAGTGACCTGGAAGACAGAATGTTGGAATTCACTGCTGCAGGACAGAATAAAGAAAAAAGAATGAAAAGAAATGAAGATAGCCTAAGAGACCTCTGGGACAACATTAAATACAACAACATTCACATTATAGGGGTCCCAGAAGGAGAAGAGAGAGAGAGAAGATCAGAGAAAATATTTGAAGAGATTATAGTCAGAAAATTCCCTAACATGGGAAAGGAAATGGCCACCCAAGTCCAGGAAGCACAGAGAGTCCCATACAGGATAAACCCAAGGAGAAACATGCCATGACACATAGTAATCAAATTGGCCAAAATTAAAGACAGAGAAAAATTATTAAAAGCAGCAAGGGAACAATGAAGAATAATATGCAAGGAAACTCCCATAAGGTTAACAGCTGATTTCTCAGCAGAAACTCTACAAGCCAGAAGGGAGTGACATGATATACTTAAAGTGATGAAAGGGAAGAACCTACAAACAAGATTACTCTACCTGGCAAGGATCTCACTCAGATTCAATGGAGAAATCAAAGGCTTTACAAACAAGCAAAAGCTAAAAGAATTCAGCATCACCAAACCAGCTCTATAACAAATGCTAAAGGAACTTCTCCTAGTGGGAAACACAAGAGAAGAAAAGGACCTACAAAAACAAACCCAAACAATTAAGAAAATGGTAATAGGAACATACATATTGATAATTACCTTAAACGCGAATGGATTGAATGCTCCAAGCAAAAGACACAGGCTTGCTGAATGGAAAAAAAAACAAGATTCATATATATGCTGCCTACCAGAGACCCACTTCAGACCTAGGGATACATTCATACAGAAAGTGAGGGGATGGAAAAATATATTAAATGCAAATGGAAATCAAAAGAAAGCTAATGATCACGGGATCAATCCAAGAAGATATAACAATTATAAATATGTATGCACCCAACATAGGAGCACCTCAATACATAAGGCAAATGCTAATAGCTATAAAAGAGGAAATTGAAGTAACACAAGAGTGGAGGAATTTAACACCTCACTTACTCCAAAGGACAGATCATCCAAAATGGAAATAAATAAGGAAACAGAAGCTTTAAATGATATTTATAGGACATTCCATACAAAAACAGCAGATTACACTTTCTTCTCAAGTGTGTACAGAACATTCTCCAGGATAGATCACATCTTGGGTCACAAATTAAGCTTCAGAAAATTCAAGAAAATTGAAATCATATCAAGCATCTTTTCTAACCACAATGCTCTGATACTAGAAATGAATTGCAGGGAAAAAAACCCGTAAAAAACACAAACACATGGAGGCTAAATAATACGTTACTAAATAACCAAGAGATCACTGAAGAAACCAAAGAGGAAATCAAAAATTACCTAGAGACAAATGACAATGAAAACATGACGATCCAAAACCTATGGGACCCAGCAAAAGCAGTTCTAAGAGGAAAGTTTAGAGCTATACAAGCCTACCTCAAGAAACAAGAAAAATCTCAAATAAACAATCTAAGCTTACACCTAAAGGAGCTAGATAAAGAAGAAAAACAAAAACCCAAATTTAGCAGAAGGAAAGATATCATAAAACCAGAGCAGAAATAAATGAAATAGAAACAAAGAAAACAATAGCAAAAATCAATAAAACTAAAAGCTGATTCTTTGAGAAAATAAACAAAATTGATAAACAATTAGCCAGACTCATCAAGAAAAAGAGGGAGAGGACTCAAATCAATAAAATTATAAATGAAAAAGGAGAAGTTACAGAAGACACCACAGAAATACAAAGCATCCTAAGAGACTACCACAAGCAACTCTATGCCAATAAAATGGACAACCTGGAAGAAATGGACAAATTCTTAGAAAGGTATAACCTTCCAAGGCTGAAACAGGAAGAAATAGAAAATATGAACAGACCAATCACAACTAATGAAATTGAAACTGTGATTTAAAATCTTCCAACAAACAAAAGTCCAGGACCAGATGGCTTCACAAGTGAATTCTATCAAACATTTAGAGAACAGCTAACACCTATCCTTCTCAAACTCTTCCAAAAACCTTGCAGAGGAAGGAACACTCCCAAACTCATTCGATGAAGTCACCATCACCCTAATACCAAAACCAGACAAAGACACTACAAAGAAAGAAAATTACAGACCAATATCACTGATGAATATAGATGAAAATATCCTCAACAAAATACTAGCAAACAGAAACCAACAACACATTAGAAGGATCATACACCATAATCAAGTGGGATTTATCCCAGGGATGCAAGGATTCTTTGATATACACAAATCCATCAATGTGATACACCATATTAGCAAATTGAAGAATAAAACCCACGGGATCATATCAATAGATGCAGAAAAACTTTTGACAAAATTCAACACCGATTTATGATAAAAGTCTCCAGAGTTTAGGTAGATGGAACCTACCTAAACATAATAAAGGCCATATGTGACAAACCCACAGCAAACATCATTCTCAATGGTTAGAAACTGAAAGCATTTCCTCTAAGATCAGGAAGAAGACAAGGATGTCCACTCTCGTCACTATTATTCAACATAGTTTTGGAAGTCCTAGCCATGGCAAATAGAGAAGAAAAAGAAATAAAAGGATACAAATTGAAAAAGAATAAAACTGTCACTGTTTGTAGATGACATGATACTTTGCATAGAGAATCCTAAAGATGCCATCAGAAAACTACTAGAGCTAATCAATGAATTTGGTAAAGTAGCAGGATACAAAATTAATGCACAGAAATCTCTTGCATTCCTATACACTAATGATGAAAAATCTGAAATAGAAATTAAGGAAACACTCTCATTTACCATTGCACCAAAAAGAGTAGAATGCCTAGTAATAAACCTACCTAGGGAGACAAAAGACTTGTATGCAGAAAACTGTAAGACACTGATGAAAGGAATTAAAGATGATAACAACAGATGGAGAGATATACCATGTTCTTGGATTGGAAGAATCAATATTGTGAAAATGACTATACTACCCAAAGCAATCTACAGATTCAGTGCAATCTCTATCAAATTACCAATGGCATTTTTTACTGAACCAGAACAAAAAATCTTAGAATTTGTATGGAGACACAATGGCCCCGAATAGCCAAAGCAGTCTTGAGGGAAAAAAATGGAGCTAGAAGAATCAGATTCCCTGACTTCAGACTATACTATAAAGCTACAGTAATCAAGACAATATGGTACTGGCAGAAAAACAGAAACACAGCTCAATGGAGCAAGATAGAAAGCCCAGAGATTAACCCACACACCTATGGTGAACTAATCTATGACAAAGGAGGCAAGGATATACAATGGAGAAAATACAGTGTCTTAAATCAGTGGTTCTGGGAAAACTGGACAGATACATGTAAAACAATGAAATTAGGGCTTCCCTGGTGGTGCAGTGGTTGAGAGTCTGCCTGCCGATGCAGGGGACACAGGTTTGTGCCCAAGTCCGGGAAGATCCCACATGCCACGGAATGGCTGGGCCCGTGAGTCATGGCCACTGAGCCTGTGCGTCCGGAGCCTGTGTTCTGCAACAGGAGAGGCCACAACAGTGAGAGGCCCATGTACCGCAAAAAAAAAGAAAAAAAAAAAAAGAATGAAATTAGAGTCCTCCCTAACACCATACACAAAAATAAACTCAAAATGGATTAGAGGCCTAAATATAAGACCAGACATTACAAAACTCTTAGAGGAAAACATAGGAAGAACACTCCTTGACATAAATCACAGCAAGATCTTTTTTGATCCACCTCCTAGAGTAATTGCAATAAAAATAAACAAATGGGACCTAATGAAACCTCAAAGCTTTTGCACAGCAAAGGAAAAAACAAGATGAAAAGCCAACCCTCAAAATAGGAGAAAATATTTGTGAATGAATCAACAGACAATGGATTAATCTCCAAAATATATAAACAGCACATGCAGATCAATATTAAATAAACCAACAACCCAATCCAAAAATGGGCAGAAGATCTACATAGACATTCCTCCAAGGAAGACATACAGATGGCCAAAAAGCACGTGAAAAGCTGCTCAACATCAGTAACTATTAGAGAAATGCAAATCATAACTACAATGAGGTATCAGCTCACTGCAGTTAGAATGGGCATCATCAGAAAATCTACCAACAACAAATGCTGGGGAGGGTGTGGAGAAAAGGGATACCTCTTGCACTGTTGGTGGTTATGTAAATTGATACAGCCAATATGGAGAACAGTATGGAGGTTCTTTAAAAAATTAAAAATGTAGTTACCGTATGATCCAGCAATCCCACTACTGGGCATATATGCAGAGTAAACCATAATTCAAAAAGACCCATGCACCCCAGTGTTCACTGCAGCACTATTTACAATAGCCAGGTCATGGAAGCAACATAAATGCCCATCGACAGTTGAATAGATAAAGAATACGTGGTATATATATACAGTGGAGTATTACTCAGCCATAAGAAGGAACAAAATTGGGACATTTCTAGAGATGTGGATGAATCTAGGGACTGTCATACAGAGTGGAGTAAGTCAGTATTCTGAGTGGGAATTATCCCTTCCAAGTGGAAAATGAGGACTCAGCCCCAGGAATAACACAGATAAGAATATTAAGATGCATGCTTCCCTGGTGGTGCAGTGGTTATGGGTCCGCCTGCCAATGCAGGGGACATGGGTTCAAGCCTTGGTCCGGGAGGATCCCACATGTTGTGGAGCAACTAGATCTGTGTACCACAACTACTGAGCCTGCGCTCTAGAGCCCGCAAGCTACAACTACTGAGTCCACATGCCACAACTACTGAAGCCTGTTTGTCTAGAGCCAGTGCTCAACAACAAGAGAAACCACCAAAATGAGAAGCCTGTGCACCTCAACGAAGAGTAACCCCGGCTCGCCGCAACTAGAAAAAGCCCGCACGCAGCAACGAAGACCCAACACAGCCAAAAATAAATAAATATTTTTTTTTAAAAAAAAGAATATGAAGATGCATCTATCACTTGTCTTTCCAGCTTACTTTAATCTTTCTTATCTTTGATGATCAGCTGATCATGGATATATGGACAATTTTGATATGAGAAATATTCAGATAACTATCTCCCTCCATTTATTTTCCCAATGTTTTTAATTATTTCTGATTCATCTTTTTAAAACCTCATTTGAACTTGACCCCCGTGTTCCCAAGCTAACATCATTTATACTGAGCAAAGTTTGGTTAAATATCCGATCTTTGCATCTCATAAGGCATAGCCATTTTTAAGTGGAAAATTAGAAAGATATCTCCTGGAATAATATGTGTTGTTTTCCTAACCTAAAAATATAATCCTTTGAGACATGACCACCGTCATAATTCTTAAAGGAATATTTTAGGACATCTTAATCAGCTAACACCTATTAAGCTTCTAATACTCCATAATGCATACATATTAACATTTTTTATCCTAGTACATCATGATAGAATTTGTGAAAAAATTATTTTTCTACAAATGTTAGTATTTTACTATAGTTCTCTAAAAGTGTAAGCAATGTGAAAAGATTTGGGAAAATGTATCCTCTAAGTATTTTTTATTTCTCTCATCAAAAAATATATTGTGAGAAACTAATATGTATAGGATACACTGTTAAATGCTGGGAATTTGAATCAGCATAAGATACATTTTGCTCTTAAGAAATTCTTAATATTTTGTGGGCAAGACAAAAAGGTTACAGCCCAACATATAGAATAGGTTTAATGCCAAGTAATTGGTATGAATAGAAAGTTCTATAGGTTTTGAAGGAGTGAATGATATCCATGTATAGGAAGAACAATTTACTTCACTTATTATGATAATCTCCAGGTCCATCCTTGTTGCTGTAAATGACAGTATTTCATCCTTTTTAATGGCTATGCAATATTCCATTGCATATATGTATCACATCTTCTTTATCCATTCACCTGTCGATAGATACTTAGGTTGCTTCCATGTCTTGGCTATTGTAAACATCACTGCAATGAACATTGGGGTGCATGTATCCTTTTGAACCATGGTTTTCTTCAGATATATCATACTAAGTGAAGTAAGTCAGACAGAGAAAGATAAATATCATATGATATTACTTATATGTGGAATCTAAAAAAAAAAAAGGTACAAGTGAAATTACCTACAAAGCAGAAACATACTCACAGACTTAGAGAATGAACGTATGGTTACCAGCAGGGAAGGGTGGGGTGGAAGGATAGATTGGGAATTTGGGATTGACAGGTATACACTGCTATATTTAAAATAAAATGACTTTCCATTAAAAAAATATTTCACCTGTAGAAAAGAAAAGTATAGGAAGAGTGAGTAAAGATTTTATGGAGGGAATGAGATCAAGCTCTATTTGAAGTTTGGGTAGGATACAAGTAAGTGAAGTAAAGAGATAAAAGTTTTCTTGAAAGTAAAACCTTGAAGATAAAATAATCTTCATGTTTTTCGGGAATCTCAAGACCGCTTTGGCTATGACAGATCATTTGTGAAGGGGAAGAATGAAATATAAGGAGCCACTGAAAGTTTTCATAATGGGATGGCATCTAAAGTAATACTCATATTAGATTAAAGGGCTGAGGATCCTTTCTTCTGAAGTTATTACCAAGGAAGAATCAACATGGTTTGGTGACTAAAGAATAATCAGTGAAGAAGGTACACTCAGTAATCACACACAGTGTTGTTTTTCCTACACAGTGGTAAAATAAATAGATGACGGGTTTATTTTAGGAGAAACAGTAGATTGGTGTAATGCAACAGATGGAGGAAGAATAGTTTTGAGTTCATGACAGTTTGAGTTTAAGGTGCTAGTAAGTTATTCAAATAGAGGTGTACAGTATAATTAATTGTATATATTAAAGAATGACTTTGGATAAGAAGTCAGACTTTAAATATAGATGTAGGAGTCATTACATAGTCATTTTTATAGAGGTGAACACTCAGAGAAGTGCATGAAAAGAAAGAGAGCTAGAGATTTATTATAAAGAATAAGAAGAGAACTCCATTAAAGAGACTGAAAAGAAACTGTGAAAAGGGATAAGAGGAATGAGGAGAAAATATTGTCAAGAATATAAGGGAACACACAATTTTCAAGTGTGAGTCATCAACAGTGTCAACACATCCTAACATCTTATAGAAAACAGGGGTGAAGACAACAAATAAAAGCCAGTTAAGTTATGATGTACTTAGAAAATGAGTAACAGCTATAAATATGATGAGTAAGGTGTAGTCAGGATGATGAGTGGATCAAATAAACTGAGTATGATGCTCATTAGATTTTAGGGATTGCAAAATGGTTAGACTGCCAGTTATTCCCTATGGTGGCTGCCAACTGGTTATCATCAGAAAATAATTGCTGGTGAGTGGAGCGTATCTACTTTAACAAATATCATAACTGCAGAGTATACATCTAAATTTGTATTTTTAACTTGTATGTATTTATTAAAGTAATATAAGAATTTGTGTAAAACCCAAATAAGATAGTTAAACATCAAATATAACACCATCTTGTCTCATCCCTCCACATATTCACCTCTTGTAACTGTTTTGCCTTAGTGATTACACCCATATTTTTCAATAATATTTATGTTGGTATTTTTTCTTTTATCAACTTATTAAATGAGTTTGACCTTTTTGTATGATGTATTCAACCAGACACACTTTATTTTTTAACCCTGAGCATAGTTACATCACCAAGTTTATATGCTCTATTGCTTAGTTTGGGTACATTTAAATGTTGCTTATAATTTTTATTTCTTGTGCCACAGAATATGTATGGTATTATTGACACTAAAGATTAAAATATCAAGACATGGATATCAATAACTTTCTAATTGTCTTTATTCTTTCTCCTTTTGCTATCCAATTGTGTCATGTGCACTTTTACTTTCATATTGTCAAGACTGATCCCATTAAGCCAGTAAAATTAGGTTCTCTGCTCTTTGACTTTACGTTGATTTTAAAATGTGAAATGAATGCATTTTCATGTTATCGTAAGTATTATTGACTATGGTAAAGTTGAGAATTCTACTATGAATGTTCAATTAGTAGAAGGTTTTGTCTGTGTTTCTTGCAGTTACTAAATGAATTTAAGAAAAATAATCAATTCACTTTTTTAGGTACTCTATATTTTCAAACTGTACCATTATGCTATCTAAATCTATGCAGATCATCTTCCCAGAGCAATCTTTCTTTTTGCCCCAATATTAACATTTAAACCTGTGTACAAGTTTCATTCTGGATTTTCCTTCATTGCTTTACAGGTTTAAATCCACTTTTTGATTTTTGTTAATTAGCTCATTTTACTGAAGTACCTCTTAAAATAACATGCTAAGAAGGATGCATGATAAATAAGTCTTATGATTTCTTAAATGTCTAAAAAAAGTTTTCAATCCATCTTCACACTTGATTGATAATTTCCCTAGGCATCAAAATTATCAGTAGAAAAGTAAAGAATCTGGGAGGCATTCTTCACTGTCCTCTCAAGTCCACTGTTGCTGCCAAAATTGTGAAGTAAATTAGTTTAATCTCCTTTCTTTGTAGGTGATCTGTTTTGTTTCTGACTTGTTCTGCTTTTTCATTCTGGAATTTCACAATCTTCTATTTAGCCTTGGTGTTCCCAACTTTCCCAATACAGTGAATAGGTATTTCAATCTAACTAGGTCTTTTAATGTATAGTATTGTGATCTTCAGTCTGGGAAATTCTCTGCATTATTTATTTGATAATTTCTTCTTATGTTTCCTCTATTCTTGCTTTCTCAAATACCTATTAGTTGGATATTTAACCTCCTGCTTTAATTATCTATATTTGTAATTTTAAAATATTTCCTGACTTCCTTTGTCTTATATATCTCTGGGATATTTCCTTTTCCTTATCTTCCAACCATTCCATTACGTTTTAATTCTACACTCACACTAAACATTTAAATGTTTCTTTCTTGTGTTCTAATCATTCTTTTGTTATTGCATCTCATTCCTGTTTTGTCTTTTTCTTTTTGTGGAGATACAATATCTTCCTGAATCTCTCTAATACTACAAATTTAAATTTTAGATATTTTAAAATTTCCTTTTGATCCCAAAATTAGCACTGCTACACCAAACTCATTTTGTATGCTTGAGGACATTGGGTTCTTACATATTACAAATTTTGATGTAAAACCTGGTGATCTTTAGTCCTAAGAATGAGACAATAAAGAGCAGAGTGTAGCTTCTAAGTAGTTTACATTGTTTATTGATTATTACTCTCAAGAAGATAGGGACCTCATGCTTTGGGGCTCTAAAATAAGAATGTTCTGAGGCTCTCATGTCCATTCTAATTATCTTAGTTCTTCTTCAGAGAGTTCATTCAATTTCTTTAGTGATGAGTGAGTAGTGTTAAATGTCTGGAATGAAAAGAGGTGACTATTCAATCATTTCACCTATTGATTTGTAATTAATCCACATCCCACCCCCCATCTTTCCATTCTCATTCTTTATTTGGCTTGTCAAACACCAACCCCCTTCCCCAACCTAAGGTCCACAGAGAACTTCTGTCACACCCTTGGCTACAGCCTCCTACTTACTTACCTTAGCCTGCAGCTTTGACTTAATCAGTAACTATTCCTCAGCTCTCTTTTAGTATATCTTAAGAATGTTGAATTCTTTTTCTTATCATCACCGCTTTTCTTCAGCATTGTGAATTTAAACCATTTTTATTTCATTAATATCATCTTAATGGCATCTCACAAGGGAAGAAAATAAAAAATGTGTGATCTTTCTCTCAGATCCAGAAATGCACATTTTCCATTAAAAAAAAAATTAAAGGTTAGCCATAAAACCAATAATGATTTAATTAACCTTATTGGAATGGTGAAGGTTATTTTGGCTAAAATATATGACTAAACTTTGCAGACCAAAACTGATATAGAGTGCCTACAATATTACATGTCCTTAATAAGTATTTTTTATTAGCTGGGGAAGTTAATACATCTTTTAATGTCTAGAATAAGAAGATCAAATTAGCAAGGAAGGAGTTTCTTTTCATTTTACACATGTTTTAGGCATTATATCTCCTATGATATATCAAAAACAATATTTCCACATGTGACTATATTCAGTCTGTAGCATCATTGCTTTCCTTAATGACCACCAGGATAGATTAGGATTATGTAACTGGTCTTTCCATATGCAACTCTCAAAACTGAGTGCTTGCTCAGAGCCTTCTTGTCTTTATTACTTTACCCTATTTTTCTCTTTGTTAAATGGGGATTTGAATATGTATTATAAAATAACGTAAGGTTTAACGATGCTCCATGATCTCTTCCACTCTGGTTCCATATCTGCCACTCCCAGATGCACACCTGAAAGTTCTATAATGCCAAAGGGCAAGTAGTTCTTACACACCAGGTTGTTATATGAATCCTCGTAGATAGTTTCCTCTCTCTTGATTTCCTTCCCTTGAAGTTCCATACTCCTAACCACTTTTATCTCCACTACTTGAAAAGCTCTATGTTCAAAACTCAACTCAGGCAGCATGGTACCACTCCTCAACCCTACCCCACCCCCAACAGACATCCCATAAACTCCAGTAGCTTTCTCTGACCCTTCTCCATCTCCCTCAGCTCCTATGCATGTCTATTCAAAGTTCCTACTACATGGTGGTGAATATCCGTTTATGTGACTTTCAACCTCCCCTTTTAGATGTAAGACAAGGGTCTCACAGTGGATTCATATTAAAATCAACTGGAGAGCTTTAAAATTTAAGCCAATCACCATCCACTAGGATGGGGCCCATAAGACTCCAAAACTCCCCAAGTGATTTAATGTACACAGGGTGGAAAACTACAATTAGACCTCAGGAATAGCAACATTTTTTTTTTTTTTTTTTTTTTTTTTTTTTTTGTGGTACGCGGGCCTCTCACTGTTGTGGTCTTTCCCGTTGCAGAGCACAGGCTCCAGACACACAGGCTCAGTGGCCATGGCTCATGGGCCCAGCTGCTCCGCGACATGTGGGATCTTCCCGAACCGGGGCACGAAACCATGTCCCCTGCATCGGCAGGCGGACTCTCAACCACTGCGCCACCAGGGAAGCTGATAGCAACATATTTTATCTTTCTTTGAAACTTCAATCACCAATACAGTGCCTAACACACAGTGATTACAATATTAAAAGATTACAGTCTCAGCACATCAAATTTCATTATTCAAAATTAAATGGATTCAAAGTATACTTTAAACTTACAATATTTCAAAACATTGAAAATAAACAGCTATATTTTACCAAGTAATTCAGGTTCATATTTGGAAAATATTTCTAAAGATAATTTAATAATGACACACACAAATTAATCCATGAAGAAAACATTACATTCAAAGAAGTATATCTGGGGACACCTTCAAATGGCAGAGGAGTAAGATGTGGAGATCACCTTCCTCCCCAAAAATACATCAGAAATACATCTACATGTGGAACAACACTTACTGAACACCTACTGAAAGCTGGCAGAAGACCTCAGACTTCCAAAAAGGCAAGAAACTCCCCACATACCTGGCCATGTGGCTGACAGGATCTTGGTGCTCTGGACGGGTGTCAGGCCTATGCCTCTGATGTGGGAGAGCAGAGTTCAGGACATTGGTCCACCAGAGACCTCCCAGCTACATGTAATATCAAATGACAAAAGCTCTCCCAGAGATCTCCATCTCAACAATAAGACCAAGCTCTACTCAACAACCAGCAAGCTACAGTGCTGGGCACCGTATGCCAAACAACTAGCAAGGCAGACACACAACCACACCCATTAGCAGAGAGGCTGCCTAAAATCATAATAAGGTCACAAACGCCCAAAACACACCACAGGACTTGGTTCTGCCCACCAGAAAGACAAGATCCAGGTTCATCCACCAAAACACAGACACTAGTCTCCTCCACCAAGAAACCTACACAACCCACTGAACCAAACTTAGCCACTGGGGAAGACCCCCAAAACATTAAATTAAGCAAAATGAGAAGGCAGAGAAACACAGATGAAAGAGCAAGGTAAAAACCCACCAGACCAAACAAATGAAGGTAAATAGGCAGTCTACCTGAAAAATAATTCAGAGTAATGATAATAAAGATGATCCAAAATCATGGAAATAGAATGGAGGAAATACAAGAAACGTTTAACAAAGAACTAGAAGAACAAAAGAGCAAACAAACAATGATTAAAATCACAATAAATGAAATTAAAAATTCTCTAGAAGGAATCAATAACAGAATAACTGTGGCAGAGAATGGATAGGTGACCTGGAAAATAAAATACTGGAAATAACTACCGCAGAGCAAAATAAAGAAAAAAGAATGAAAAGAATTGAGGACAGTCTTAGAGACCTCTGGGACAACATTAAATGCAGCAACATTCGAATTATAGGGGTCCCAGAATAAGAAGAGAAAAAGAAAGGGACTGAGAAAATATTTGAAGACAATATAGTTGAAAACTTCCCTAATATGGGAAAGGAAGTAGTCAATCAAGTCCAGGAAGTGCAGAGACTCCCATACAGGATAAATCCAAGGAGAAACATGCCAAAACACATATTATTCAAAATATCAAAAATTAAATACAAAGAAAAAAATATTAGAAGCAGCAAGGGAAAAACAACAAATAATATAAAAGGGAATCCCCATAAGGTTAACAGCTGACCTTTCAGGAGAAACTCTGCAAGCCAGAAGGGAGTAGCAGGACACATTTAAAGTGATAAAGGGAAAAACCTACCACCAAGATTACTCTACCCAGCAAGGATCTCATTGAGATTTTATTTTAATTTTTAAATTTTATTTTCATATTCATATTAGTTCATATTAGTTATCAATTTTATACACATCAGTGTATAAATGTCAACCCTAATCACCCAATTCATCAAACCACCACCCCACCACCCCACTGCTTTCCCTGATTGTCATCCACATGTTTGTTCTCTACATCTGTGTCTCAATTTCTGCCCTGCAAACCAGTTCATCTGTACCATTTTTCTAGGTTCCACATATATGCATTAATATGCATATATAATTCAGCCTAGTTTAAAATATCCTGCAATTAATAAATGACCCCAGAATCTTAATGTCTTAAAACAACAAATATTTATTTTTCACTCGTGTTACATACTGTTTACATGCTACCTGTAGTACTGCTGCCCATGTCTTCATTCTAGGTTCTTAGCTGATGGAGCAGTCTCAATGGGATAGTGCTTTTATGGTGGCAGAAGGAAAGGAAAGCATGCTAGCACTACATGATGGATTATGAAGCTTCTATTTATAAATGACATATGCCACTTATGCTCACTTCAATGACTAGAGCAAATTCATGATCTACCCTCCACTAAGAAAGAATGGCAAATAATTTGAAGAATAATATCTTCTTCCACAATTTATTCCTGTCATCATATATATTCTTTTACCTTATTTCTGCATGTGACATACCCTCACCTCTTTCCCAAAAGAGATTACTTAAAAGTCATCCATATCAGCACCAGACTTAAAGTGCAGAGTCTCATGATGAGCTCTACATTGATTCTGGATGTGGAATCTCCTGATCTAGAGATTTATGAACTAAAATAACAAGTTATATCACATACACACTCAATTTACAGTGTTGGAAAGGGAAAAGATAACTACAATAACTATTCATATTAAAAAAGGGAAGAATGAGCAATGCCTTGCAGTCACCTGTTTGTTACATATCCATTGAGGTCCTACTGTGTATCAGCTCCATCTGTTTTCACTCTGGGACTTGGACAGATGGATTAGTCTCTATCTGGGCCACTGTTGAGCTCTGAGGAGAAAAAGTAAAGTGCAGGTAGGAACCTCAATGACTCTCAAAGCTCTTAGGAACACATTCATAACTGCCAGTCATGTTTTATTGCTCCAGGAAAGTCACTGAGTCAAAACTGACTTCTAGAGCTCAGGAATAGGTAGAGCATATTTTGAAAAGTAATACAATCTATGCCGTTAAATTAGCCTAAGGCTATTATAACTTCAAGTGCATAAGGCGAGTTGTATGCATGCATCTGTATTAAATACACAGACTGCAAAAACAGTAAAAAAAAAAAGCTATCGTTTCTAAATATGATATAGACTAGCTTACTTTAAGTGGAGAAAAAATATATACACAAATATATATGTATGTATATATCAATTTTCTCTAGGATAGTCGTCATAAATTTCCTGGCTTTTTTGGTATGTATGATGATGACAAGAATAATATCTTTGCCCAAGATGATGTACCTTCATTAATTGTAATTGCTCTATATTATCTAAATCAAAAATCAGCTTAATGAAGTCCAGCTTCATCTCTCATTTCCTACCTTCCTTTAGTGAGAGACTGACATACATAATACATAATAAAATGTACAAGAATAAAACATTGTTTACCAGTATAAGTTATTTTTATTGTTTAAACAAACCCAAGTTGTTTTTTTTAATGTTGATTTCACTTCAAATGTTGGTGATCATGAAAAGAACAAGCTCGTATAGAAATGGGAGTTTTAAAATGTTCATTGCAGCTCTATTTACAATAGCCCGGAGATGGAAACAACCTAAGTGTCCATCATCAGATGAATAGATAAGGAAGATGTGGCACATATATTCAATGGAATATTACTCAGCCATAAAAAGAAATGAAATTGAGCTATTTGTAATGAGGTGGATAGACCTAGAATCTGTCATACAGAGTGAAGTAAGTCAGAAAGAAAAAGACAAATACTGTATGCTAACACATATATACGGAATTTAAGAAAAAATAAATAATGTCACGAAGAACCTAGGGGTAAGACAGGAATAAAGACACAGACCTACTGGAGAATGGACTTGAGGATACGGGGAGGGGAAGGGTGAGCTGTGACAGGGCGAGAGAGAGGCATGGACAAATATACACTAACAATCATAAGGTAGATAGCTAGTGGGAAGCAGCCGCATGGCACAGGGATATCGGCTCAGTGTTTTGTGACCGCCTGGAGGGGTGGGATAGGGAGAGTGAGAGGGAGGGAGATGCAAGAGGAAAGAGATATGGGAACATATGTATATGTATAACTGATTCACTTTGTTATAAAGCAGAAACTAACACACCATTGTAAAGCAATTATACTCTAATAAAGAAGTTAAAAATAAAAAAGATACAAGCAAATAAAAATTTTAAATAAAAATTACTCAACCCCCCAAAAAAAAGAAAAATAGGACTTAGGCCTACCAGACCTACTGAATCACAATCTGCACATTTACAATCTCCCCAGTGTACTTGTGTACCTATGAATAGTTGAAAGGTACATTTCTACCTCGACATATTTTTTCTGTCTGAGAAATACACACATTTTATCCAATTTGATATAAATAAAACACTCAAAAATGCAAAAAAAAAAAAAAGAAATGGGAGTTTTAAGTGAATTTTTTTGAAATTGGATAAGTTCATATGCAGTTACAGAGAAATGCTCTGGATTCTTCTAAACATACTTTTCTGTCACACTCATCAGCAATGTATCTGAAAAACAATATAAGAATAATTGTTATTTACTGAATATACAAGAGTTCAGATATCATAATGAACCACTATACTCACCAGTAACTGAAATGGCAAGAATCACTCTATGACAGTTCTGCTATCTTATTTGTAGTTTCACATTTTGTCTCTAGTGAAGTAGCTACTCAAAGTTAAACTAACATGGTTTGGCCTTAATATACAATATATTTCAAATATGTAAACCAGTTTAGGTAACAAGTGTTCTTAGAGTGCAAATGAATTTATAAAATATATTTGGTATAATCGCTACAAATGTTACATAGACCTGGCTTTGGACACTAGTTCTGTCTTTCAAGCAGAATGTTATGATAATTAAAAATATAACACAAATCAATATTAACTAAAGACATTTGTCTGACAATGATAACATGCTTTGAGAAGCATCTAATTTACCTTAAAGATATCCGCTATTATTTACCTTGATGTAGAGTTGTTATTTTGGACCAAAGTGAAGTATAAAAAACATTTAAAAAATACAGAGAGAAAACAGAAACAGACGCACAGACTTAGAGAACGAACTTATGGTTACTAGGCAGGAAGGGTTGGGGGAGGGATAGATTGGGAGTTTGGGATTGACATATACACACTGCTATATTTAAAACAGATAATCAACAAGGACCTATTGTATAGTACAGGGAACTCTGCTCAATATTCTGTAATAACTTAAATGGGAAAATAATTTGAAAAAGAACAGATACAATTATATGTATAACTGGATCACTTTGCTGTACACCTAAAATTAAAACAACATTGTTAATCAGCTATACTCCAATATGAAGTTAAAAAAATGAAAAATACAGAGAATAAAACTCAATAGAGAAATTGTAATAGAATGTGTCATGAAAGGTTCATGTTATAT
Source organism: Lipotes vexillifer (assembly GCF_000442215.2). Lineage (NCBI taxonomy): Eukaryota > Metazoa > Chordata > Mammalia > Artiodactyla > Lipotidae > Lipotes > Lipotes vexillifer. The sequence continues at coordinate 1,491,727 of NW_006776934.1, read as the reverse complement.
ATTATGGAAATTTGTTGAATTATTGTCATGCCACAGAGGAAGGTACATTATTTTTTTATCCATTATCATCACTTTTTGATTGTATTTATTAAGATTGCTTTTCTCTGCAAGTAACAAAGACCTTAAAAATAATGAATTATACAAGATTTATCTTTATGAAGATAATTTATTTATCTTTCTTTATGAACAAATTTGTTTCTATTTATAATAGCCAAATAAAGAATAGTGCAGCTGAAAATTAGTGGGATTCTCATTTGTTTTAATCACACATGGAACTTTTCATTAAAATTCACCACATTCAAAATCATTAAGCTAGCTCAAAATTCTCTAATTTCCTGAACATAAAGTAATTTATATAGAAATCAACAATAAATGAAGTACAAGAAAATGCTTAGTTGCTTAGAAATAAAAAAAATGAACACTCCTAAATAACTCATGAGTTAAAAATATAGCTGGTATTAGAAAATATTAAAGTAGACAATTGTTAAAATACCACATATTAAATATGAGTGTTACTTCTAAAGTGGTGTTTAGAAGGCAAATGTATAATATTGAATATTCATATTAAAAATAAAGTTGAAAGTTAATGATCTAAGTAGTTAATTTAAAGGTTAAGAAAAAGAGCAACGACAGAATGAAAGAGGATAAAATGAATGAAATAAACATAAACTTTAATGAGATTGAAAACAGGCATACTATAGAATGGATACATTAAACCAAAAGTTGGTTCTTTGAAACAACTAATAAAAGACACACCACTAGCTCAAATTAATCAAGGAAAATAATAAGCAATAGAATAAAGTTACATAAATTGTATAATGCATAAAAAGGGGAAGAACTATACAACTAAGCATACATGAGTATGAATAATTTTATGCCATTAAACTTGAGATTTTAGATGACATGGCTATGTCCCTAGAAAAAGTAAATTTCAAAAGCCATCTTTAGAAGTAGAAATAGTGAAAAGTTATATAGCAATTAAATAAATTAACTATGAAATTCCGAAGAGTCCCTCAGAGGAACTAAGTTCAGATAGCTTTGTAGATGAGTTTTTCTAAAAGTTTGTATCACAGATATTTTTGCTTTACCAATTTCTTTCATGGAATAGAAAAGAGAGAATACATGTCTCTTTATGTGATGCTAGATTTAACTAGATTTTCGGTACTAAAATAAGACTTCAGGACAAAAAATGAAATTATAAACAAATCTCAGTGATAAACATAGTTGCAAAATTCCGGAACAATATATTAGCAAAGCCAAACAAAACCAGAATATATAATAATGAAGATTTAGTTATACCAGAAATTCATGTTTTGTTTAATATTAGAAGATATTTTAATGTAATATGCACATTAAAAGAGTAAAGTATAAAAGTTAAGCAAACACATTAACATATACATAAAAAATTTAAAAAAATATCCATTTATAATAAAGAGACTTAGGAAGAGAAAATCATTTTACTAAACATGAAGAAATATATCAGACAAAAAAGCACCCTTCAAAGTGACATAGATTTCCTTTAAATCCTGAAGATCATAATGTATTTACCTACACCACATTATTCAACATTGTACTATAAGTTTTAACCACTGCAGTTAGACAAATAAAAAGAAATAATAGCTATAAGAAATTCACCAGATGAAACAAACTGTCATTGTTTAGGACATGTGATTGCTTACATACAAATCTCCCCCGTCTCAATCTAAAGATGTTATTATAATCAGAAATAAAATTTTGTAAGACTGATGAATAAAAAAATACAGACATGATAGAACATAGATTTTATACACCAGCTTGAGATAGCTAGAAAATATATCAACAGATAAAAATGTGTGTACCTTCATGCCACAGAGCGGCTAGGCCTGTGAGCCATGGCCACTGAGCCTGCGCGTCCGGAGTCTGTGCTCCACAACGGGAGAGACAACAGTGAGAGGCCTGCGTATCAGAAAAAAAAAAAAAAAAAAAAAAAAAAAAAAAAATGTGGGTGCCTTTCATGACATTAAAGCAATAAAACTTCACTAAATGAATAGAAATACCATCTTCCTGGATAAAGATGTACAGTATCTTTAAAAAGAAGAATTTCCTCAGTTGGTCTTTATATTTTACAAACATGTTTAATATATTTCAAAGTAAAGAAAAAAAAGGAGGATTTGTATGCCAGTTCACACTGTCCCTGTCTGGGCCTGATTGGTCCAGGGGTAAATATTGATAATGCTGAAAAGAATAATTGTAAATACATTTTCCTTTGCAAGAAATAGCAATAAAGCCAATATACTAACAGAATAATATACTGCAACAAAATAATTTATTCACAGAATGGATGAAAAGTAACAAATATTAGTCCCATGGAAAGTAAGAATAAAATTCATGAAGGTAAAAACACAATAAATAATAAGTGTTAATAAAAATAAAATACTCATACTATTGATAAAACACTCTGATAAAACATATGCTCTATATTAAGCATTTTTCTATATTTTTGTCTACATGAATTTTTTGTCTTATATAGATATTTTATCATTTTCAGAAGAGAAACAATAAAATATATTTGTATGACAAATAAGACCATTTATATGATTATTGAAATTGTTGAAATTGATTTGATAGAAGCTAAAGCCCATTACTGTTTTAAACAGAAAGTCATTAAAGAATTAGGCATTATGCATTATGAACTTAACACAAAGATTATTTGTAGTAAACTCTCAGCTAACAGCTATAGTAAAGTTGGATAGCATAGCCTGTCCGAAAACAGATTGTCAATCAGCCCACCCCCAAGTTCTACCATATACCAGCTACATAAACCTTAGCAGGTCTTTGTGTTGCAGTCTCTTCATCAGAAATATATACATGAAAATAGTATCTCCTCTCACAGCTTTTTGAGGATTAAGTAAGTTAATAAAAATAAATGCCTTTAGAACAGCCCTTTGCACATGGTAAGTTCTCAATAAATGTTAGCCTTTAGTATTATTGCAATTAAAGTTGAATTACTAGAATTATTAAAGCTAAAAATAAGAAAGGAAAAATGTTACTATAAATTCCATAATTATCATGTTGCTCACAGTCTAAGATAATATAAAATTTTATTAATACCTTCAGTTTAATGATAGTTTTGTTTTCTAAAACCACGATCACACTAAACGTAGATAATAAATATAAGATTCATCTACATTTTGGAAGTGTGAAAATGTGAAAAAATGTATCTTAGAATCTAAAACATATGGTATTTAATATTGGCTTGAAAATTTAGCAAGTCACATGTGAAGCTGGATTGAGAGGAAAGAAGGATACATAATTATTATTCCAGATTGTATAATTTTATATCTAGATAACTTAAGAAGACTAAAAAAACGTGAGTTAATGAGGGATTAGTGAAGCTGAAAATACATATTTGTAAATAAATATACATTTAAAACAATTAGCTATTATGCAATTGATAAAACTATTTAAATTGCATTTATTCAATTAATATATACTTTACCAATATTGTTTATTGATATGTATTGTATGATATATTATGCATTGTTTAGCATTCATAAAGAATTAGATTTGATTCTATATAACTCATCAAAATCACTGCAACTCTTTTGAATCTATAAAAGTTATATTGTTTGATCTTTATGTATTTCGTGGTGTCTTCCTTTTAAGAGCAATAAATATTTCCTTACTAATTATATTTAAAATTATTATATAAAATTATGACTGTAAAGCAACTTACCAGAAGAGTAATAAAAGCTGACTTTTTACCATAACAATGTACTGTGCTTTAAAATTAAAATACATGTTCAAAATGATGAAAAAATATTTGTAATTTAATGTAGTCATAACAAAAAACAATTGTATATCAATGACTGGAAAATAGACAAATTTTTAGAAAGTATTTCTGAGTTATAAATATGGCTCTATGCTGAACTCTTATTTTTGTAACTGACATTTTTATGTATGTATGTATGTATGTATGTATTTTGCGGTACACAGGCCTCTCACTGTTGTGGTCTCTCGCGTTGCAGAGCACAGGCTCTGGACGCACAGGCTCAGCAGCCATGGATCACAGGCCTAGCCGCAGCGCGGCATGTGGGATCTTCCCGGACCGGCAGGCGGACTCTCAAACACTGCGCCACCAGGGAAGCCCTCTAACTAATATTTTTAGATTTAAGTTTTAATTTCCTTTTCTTTGGTTCAGTAGTCACTGGAAATTTATGAAAATTAAAGAAGTTGACAGAATATCAAAAATAGGATGTTTCTTACAGATTTAAATAAAATCAAAAGTAGATAAAGATGAATTCCATATTCTTTTTCTGAAGTTAACTCATTCAGTGCAAACACAGAAAGAATAAGGGTGAGATGATTTAGTCAAGATAAATAAATTCCTAAATAAAAATATAGGATTTTAAAGACTACTTCATCAAATATATGAACTTGGGAAATTCATCCTAATAACCAATAATTTTCATACATAGCATTAATATGAATTTTCTGGTCTTTCAATATGACACAACTTTGGACACAGATTCTATACAGTTCTGATTTCTTTTTGGCGGTAACATCACTGTGAATAAAATGCATTAATTTATTTTAACAGCTCTAATGAGGGAAATCTAATTAGTTTGTCCTATTTTGGTGAATTATTTAGGAAGAAAATAAAAATCTTTAAGATGTTTTAGACATTTAGTATGTAGTTATACTCAAGAATATTAATATAATAGCTGTATTATAAAATTATTTTAAATAAAATACCCAAAAATATTTATATAGTGTAAAATATTTTGAAAATATTTTCTAAGAGACTTATTTGTTACCTATTAAGTGGATGATTTTTTTTCCCTAATTTTTTTAGTGTCGGCATTTTGTGGGAGGTGTGATAGATATGCTTTAATGGGAAGTAATTGCTAAATTATACTAAATAAATGGTGTAATATGGTAGATGACATAATCAGAGGGTAAAACTGTTAGTGTAGGATTCAGAAGTGTTAAAATGTATTTGCCTTTATTCTAACTCATTGCTTATTCATTCCTCCTCTAAATAAACATTTATGTGTTTGTATCACAGCTCTTCAGCCTTCATCCCTTCTTTTCCTGCTTAACATAACAAATTCCTTTATCTATGAGATATTTTCATTTACACTAAGATGTGACTGATAAAAAGAAATCCTACATTAGGATAACTGTTTTTTAATCAAATAACTTAGAGTTGGATATAGAGAGAAAATAAATATTTTGAGTATTAAAATTTGTGCCCTTAATTTTCAAAGCTGTTTCAATTCCATCCTGACTATTCATAGCGAAAATCAGTGGATAGAATTCTTGAAATCAGTTCTGGTTGTTAGAAGGTGTCTTCACTTCTTCATCTGCTGCACCCTCTCACCAACCAAAAAAGTAAATAAATGAAGCATCATTGTACCTGTGGTTTGGCACAGTGAACATCCAGGCTTTTAAAGACAAATAATGCTTTAATGTAAAAGTACTTTGTATAATTTTAGGTTAAATTGCAGAGATTCCACACACAATTTATTTACAGCATAATGAGCAAATATCAACATGGAGTTGTCATTGAATTAATTTATATTTTGATTTAATTTGACATGTTGGGAACCAAGTCTCAACACATGTTACCTTGTAATACATTAAGCAGTGTCAATGGATCTAAATGTAATTTTATAAAATTAGGGAAAACCTTGACTATGTATGGGAAGTTAAACATTGGCACAATTATCCCATTTTAGGTTCAGTGACAAATTAAAGTTGACAAAGTAGAAATGAAATTAACATACTTTGAAATGGAAAATGTTCACTCTAATGGATAATTTCTACATTCACCTGCCATCTTTCTGTTTCAGCAATAATAAGGGCGAAAAACTTAATGAAGTTAGATGAACCTGTAAACTTCAATACAAAGTGAGTTCACTGATGTGATTATGACTTCATCATTTCCTCCATCAGAAGGCCTTATTTTAAAAGATATGTACATTTTTGCTGAGGATTCTTTTTAGATGAGAATCTCACCTAGAGTTTAGCAATGGTATAATATGCATTACATTTATTTCCTCTTCATTTTCATCTAAAGAAATATTTCCACTGTGTACAGGACTAAAGTAATATAAACTACTTGAGTTCTATTTACGTCTCAAGTTGAACCACTTTGTGCATAAGGAAATATTTTAAATTAAGCAGGAGATATTATCTTGCTCTATGTTAAATTTTCATATTTAGAAAATAAATGACACTATACTAATAATTTATGGGATTTATAAACCATTCAATTTTCTATGACTGTTATTTATTATTAGGAACACCCTATTGTATTCCAAAAAAGGAAAATCCACATATCAAAATATTTTAAATTATTTTAATTTTTGAGTGAAACTTTTATTAAAGTTGGGACTTAGTCCTTATTCTTCCTGTGGTTTCCAAATTATTACCATGACTCTTAAGGTGATAGTTTAAGAGATACTTTAATAATGTTTTTATTAGCTTATTTTCCTTCTAGAAACTTTAGTGTAAATAATGGAAATACCTAAACACAGGATATACCTATCCTACAATTTCTCACTGATTTATACTTTAGCTATTTGTCCATTTACTTTATAAATTTGAATTTTATACTATGCCTACTCTAACATACTTATTAGAAGTCTAAAGCAAGTCATTTGATTTCTATTTCCTCTTAGTATCTAAGAACCAAGGCTCTAATTAATAATGGTGATGATTAGCTCTCTTCCAAAATCCATCCTCTTCCTTTTCCATTTTATGCATTTTATTCATTTATAGTAGAGTAATGTATATATGGATAAACCGTTTCTCAGCTTCACTTGCAGTATATGTGGACCAAGTTCTCTCTTGTCTAATTTGAGTAAAGCTACTGTGAGTTACTTCCAGGCCAGATATTTTAAGATAAATCCTGTGTCTTTGTACTTTTTTTCTTTTTTGTTTTCTGGTTACAAATGACAAAGGGATCTTAAGGGATGAATAGAATGGAAATATAAAATGGTCCAGGTTCTTGAATCAATACATGGAGAGGAGCTACCTTTTATATGAACAAGAAGTCAGCCTCTGTTTTCTTCAATCTCTTATTGAAGCTCATAGGAATAGAGGCATACATCAGAGATGTTTTGGATTCAGTTCCAGACCACTGCAATAAATCACATATTGCAATAAAGTGAAGCACAGGAATTTTTTGGCTTCCCAGTGCATATAAAGGTTATGTTTACACTCTACTGTAGTCTATTAAGTGTGCAGTAGCATTATGTCTAAAGAAAGCAATGTATATACCATAATTTAAAAATATTTTATTGATAAAAAGTGCTGAACATCATCTTAGTGAGTCATAATCCTTTTGCTGATGGCAGATCTTGCCTCAATATTGATGGCTGCTGACTGACCAGGGTGGTGGTTGCTCAAGTTTGTGATGGCTGTGACAATTTCTTAAAATAAGATGGCAATGAAGTTTGTTGCAGCAATTGATTCTTCCTTTCACATACAATTTTTCTGTATCATGTAATGCTATTTGATAGCATTTTACCTACAGTAGAATTTCTTAAAAAAGAAGCAACCTCATCTGTTACTTTTATCATGGATTGCAGCAATTCAGTCACATCGCCATGCTCTACTTCTAATTCTATTTCTCTTGCTATTTCCACCATATCAGCAGTTACTTCCTCCACTGAAGTCTTGAATCCCTCAATGTTATCCTTGAGGGTTGGAATCAACTTCTTCCAAACTCCTATTAATGTTGATGTTTTGACCTCTTCCCATGAATCAAAGATGTTATTAATGGCATCTGGAATGGTGAGTCTTTTCCAAAATGTTTTCAATTTACTCTGCCCAGATCCATCAGAGGAATCACTATCTATGGCACTTATATCCTTACAAAATTTATTTCTTAAAGAGTAAGACTTGAAAGTTGAAATTACTCCTTGATCCATGGGCTGCAGAATGGATGTTGTGTTAGCAGGCATGAAAAAATTAATATTGTTGTACATCTCCATCTGAACTGTTGAGTGATCAGGTGCATTGTCAATGAATAGTAATGATTATAAAGGAATCTTTTTTTATGAGCAGTAGTTCTCAACAGTGGGTTTAAAATACTTGGTAAATCATCTTTTAAACAGATTCACTGTTATCCAGGCTTTGTTGTTCGAGTTATAGAACACAGGGAGAGTTGATTCAGTCTAACTCGTAAGGGCCCTGGGATTTTTGGAATGATAATCAGCATCAGCTTCAACTTAAAGTCACCAGCTGCATTAGCCCCTAACAGGAAAGTCAGCCTGTCCTCTGAAATTTTGAAACCAGGCATTGACTTCTCTCTTGCTATAAAAGTCCTAGATGGCATCTTCTTCCAATAGAAAGCTGTTTTGTCTACATTGAAAATTTGCTGTTTAGTGTAATGACATTCATTAATTATCTTAGCTAGATATTCTGGATGACTTGCTGCTCTTTCTACATCGGCACTTGCTGCTTCACCTTGAACTTTGATTTTATGGAGAGGCTTTTTTCCTTAAACCTCATGAAACAACCTCTGCTAGCTTCAAACTTCTCTTCTGCAGCTTCCCCTCCTTTCTCAGCTTCCACAGAATTGAAGAGAGTTAGGGTCTTGCTCTGGATTAGTCTTTGGCTAAAGGGAATGTTATGGTTGGTTTGGTCTTTTATCTAAACCACCAAAACTTCCTCCATATCAGCAATGAGGCTGTTTTGCTTTCTTATCATTTGTGTGTTCACTGGAGTAGCATTCTTAATTTCTTCAAGAAATTTTCCTTTGCATTCACAACTTGGCTAACTGGTGCAAGAGGCTTAGCTTTCAGCCTGTATTGGCTTTTGTCATGCCTTCCTCATTAAACTTAATCATTTCTAGCTTTTCACTTAATGTGAGAGATGTACGATTCTTTCTTTTACCGAACACTTAGAGGCCATTGTAAGGTTATTAACTGGCCTTGTTTCAATATTGTTGTGTCTCATGGAACAGAGAGGCCCAAGGAGGAGAGAGACAGAGGACTGGCCAGTCAATGGAGCAGTCAGAATACACACAACATTTATGGGTTAAGTTTGCAGTCTTCTGTGATTGTGGCTCATGGCACCCCAAAACAACTATATTAGTAAAATCAGAGATCATTGATCACAGGTCACCATAACAAATATAATAATAATTAAAAAGTTTGAAATATTGTGAGAATTAAAGAAATGTGGCTCAGAGACATGAAGTGAGCAAATACTTTTGGAAAAATGATGCTGATAGAGGTGCTCAATGTAGGGTTGCCAAAATCTTCTATTTGTAAAAAGTATAGTATTTGTGAAACACAATAAAGCAAATCACAATAAAACAATGTATGCCTGTACAGAAATTTATATTAAGTTGGGGGGTGGGGTGTTGCCATAACAAAATTAAAAGTTGTGATCTTGGTTTAGTTGGTAGTGCAAAAAACTTTTTTTGAAGTTTAGAAAGCGAGAGAGTTCTGTCAAGCTGTGATAAACATTTGGTAAAACTGTCATATGAGATAACTTAGAAGGTAGAACAAATATGTGTTGAGCTTTTAGATCTATGGGAAATGGGTGAAAAAACAGAAGGCCAGTATCTGTTGACTACGACTTACATCTTTTGGCAAGATACTACAGGAGATGAGGTTACGTGGGAATTGATAGAGTTGTAAAGAGAGGGAAGAAAAGAGAGAATCCAAAAAATGTGGAGAGGTTTGAAAAAATTTAAGCTCATTACTTCAGGCAGCTTCAGGGTATAGCTATTATTAAGTTTAGAGAGAGAACTGGCAGCAAATCAGGTTAAAAGTAATAAAAATACAGTGGGACTAATAATGATGTCTAACAAAGAAATTTGGTTGTGCCACCAGCATACAGAACATGCTGGAAACAAAGCATATCAGAGAACTACCAAGTTTTTGTTTTTGTTTTTTTTTTTACAGTAATCATCACAATTTATTTTTCTTGTCACATGTCCGAGAAAACTACCAAGATTTTGAGGGAATTTTATTGGTATGTAAACTGTGAGCTTTGCCTAAAAAGCCTGCAACTGTTCAGACCTTAAAACTGTCCTCATGCTACCAAACTTCCACCAGGAGAAGGGCGTTGTGAAAACAGTTGGACTTTCCAGTAGGACATATTCCCACATGCTCATTTCAGATATGGCCACAGGGTATCACGAACAAGGAAAAACCTTGAGAGGACAAAGTTGGGAGTCAAAGAGCATTAACAAAAGATGAGAAAGATAAGAGGTGTTAGGTCATATAGGGCCTTATATTCCATTGTAAATGACTTGGGTGTTTTGGAAAAGTGTAGATTTACAGGATTTTGAGCTGAGCAGTGAAAAGATGTCAATTAAAATGCTACTTTTTTTAGAGGGGTTACTCTGGCTGGCGAGTTGAGAATAGGCTATAGTAGACAACCTAGAAATAGGGAGATGGTTTAAGAAGTTATTGAAATAAACTAGAAGAGACATGGACCAGGTTGAGGTGAGAAAAACTGGTGAGAATTTCTGGGGTCCTGCATATTTTTCAGGTAGAATCAAGCAGACATTCTCTTGCATTGTATGTGGGTTATGAAAATAAACGGAGATAGGGATTCTGTTTTTCAGCCTGAGCAATTGGAAAGATGGAGTTGTCAACAGCTGAGTTGGGGAAAGCATTATAAAGAGCAGGTTTAAGGAGAGAGAACATCGGTTAAGTTTTGGACAAGTGAAGTTTGAGATATATATTACATATCCAAGTGAAGAGGTTGAGTGTGCAGTTAGATAAAAAATGGCTGGTATTCTTGAGAGAGGTCTGAGTTGGATGATTTGGGGAGTAGAGAGCATATATCACACATTAAACTACACACCTGGATGATATCACCAAAGGACTGATGATTATAGATGAGGAAGATGATAGATTAAGAGGTTGAGTCCTGGATAATTCTAACATTAAGAGGTCAAAGAGAATAGAACAGTTAAGGAGACTGAAAAAGAATGGACAATGATATAAGAATACATCCAAGAGAGTATTGAATACTAAAAGCCATGTGAAGAAAGTTCATTAGGGAGAAGGGATATGTCATTGATGCCAGGAGCTGCTGAAAGGCCAAGTAAAATAATGTCTAGGATAATTTTTTTCAGTAGATGCATCCATGTGGCTACATTCTTTCCAATAGAAGATGAGCAGAAATCATATGAGTTATTTCCAGGATTTTAACAGAATACCCATGTTCCAACCACATCCTTATTTTTCTTAAGTATGAATCAAAATATGATAAAGTTCTAGAACAGTCTGATTCTCCCCAAATGGAATTCTGAAGCCTGGGTCACTGAATCAATATATGGAAGAGAGGCACAAACAACCTACAATAACAGCCCTAAACTGTTATGTGAGCAAATAACAAAAAAATATTGTTTTTAGTGATTATAGAGTCAGAATCTCTTTTTAGAGTTTTTGGCCAACCTTAACTAATGCAGTAAGTTATCCTGACCCTCTGTCTCAATTTCTGCACCCATAAAGAATAGTATGACCTTCACTCTTCAGTAAGATGGTTATCTACTGATATGTTTATAAACATTTAAAAATTTTAAATAAGTAAATCAATGTGTATTCTATTTTAGATCAGATTAATACTCTGAGATCAATATACTACTTATTAGGAACACTAAGATTCTATTAAATGATACTACACTGCTTAATGGTTAAAAAAAAGGAGTACATTCAACTTATGGGGGTGGTTTAACAAAACCATAATGATCTCAGCTCTGAAGGGTTTTCTTTTACTTTCTTCCTTGTTTTTCTTCCAGTGTGCCTTTTCTCTACTTTTTATTTTATCTCATTTCCTTTGCTTGTTTCCCATATTATCTCTTTCCTCTCCTTTATTTT
>NW_006776934.1:1457781-1479883 GCF_000442215.2 Lipotes vexillifer | reverse complement strand
TTTCCTCTCCTTTATTTTTTCTCCGTCTTTCCCTTCATTTATTTCCTCTCTTTTCCCCATTCCTTCTCTGTGTTCCCATCACTTCAATTTGTTTCCCTGCTATATTGTTCCCCTTTGTTTTGGTGCATAAGCAACCAAGAGAATCATCACAGGTTCATGACAGAAATTCAGGTAGAATATAAATTAGATATATATTTTTTTGGGGGGGTATGGCCTAGGACAAAGAGAGTAGAGACAATTAACCAAAGCAACAGCTACCTATGCATGTTATTGTTAGAATTCCCATGGAATGAAGAGCCTCTTGTGCTTTAGAATACATTCTTTTCTTATTTTGTTTGAGTATTCATTCTGAAATCTGATAAATATATCTTACGAAAAGGTCCAGTGCTTTCTCTTACAAACATGTAGAAAAATTGAGAAAAGAAAAATTATGTGTTGATGTAGATATTATTTGTTTTGCAATGTTTCCCAAGCTATCTGTGTCCTGAAAAGAGTAAGATTATAAAAAATCACTCTCACATCCTGGAAGGAAAAATTAGCTGTCTTAGCTGTAATATTTTGACTATTTTGCCATGTGCCACTTCTGGTTTTTACTCCACCTGTGCATCTTTATTCCACACTCTTCTGCAGTAATGTTTCATCATCCAACAAAGAAATGCTTATTTGTTCACTTCAACCAGTATTTGTACAGAACTTACTATGGGCTACTTTGCTGTGTCTAGGAATACCATGTGAGAGTACTTGAATTCAGCTCAAAAGAAGTTGTACATACATAAAGACATAATTAGAAAATATAGTGGGTACATAATTTTGGAATACAGAGAAGTTATTAAGGAAGGGGTTTTAAGCTTGCATGAGATGGAGTTGATCTGTTGCTATAATATTTGCACCCCTAATCACTCCCAAAGCACCTCTTGGTGTTCTAGTGACTTGCTGACAACACTCCAAATCTCCAACGGTAAAATATTTTATACAGCATCTCAATTCGACACACCCTTAAATTCCTTCAGTCTTTGAAGCTCACTTCTTCTTCAAAGTAAGAAATAGAAACTTGTTCTAAGAGAATTTTTGGTTTTCTGGCTCTCTTTGGAATTTTTTACAAACTTTGTTAGTCACGTGACAAGATGGCAAGCTTCTTGTTTCTCTTATAAGGATAAAGGTTCATATAGCTCTCCATTTTCCTATTTCTTCTATGAACCTGTTTCATTGCCCAAATTATTTAGGTAAATATTAAAAACATAGTCCCCTCTACCACTCTAGTTTACTAATAGAAACCATGACTGATTCAACTGTCATATTAAAAGAAATAATATGGTATAGAGTTTGGTCTTATTCTTTGATTAATCAAAATAAATATGCTTAATTATCTCTCAAATTAATATTTAAAGAGATGCTTCTGTCCTTTGATCTCTTGGTTCTTACTTTCTTTTGATATCTCCCTTCCTTCTCCTCTCCCATCCCTCCCTCCCTCCCTCCCTTCCTTCATTCCTCCCTCCCTTCCTTCCTGCCTCTCTCCCTTCCTTCCTTCCTTCCTTCCTTCCTTCCCTCTCTTCATTTTATAATGGTAAATGTGTAACATAAATGAAATGCAAAGTTGAAAAAGTCAAAATAATTTCCTTGGGGATCTATCTGAAGAAGGGCCAAGATTCACAATTTCAGTGTGAGAATCTAGGAGATAGAAGTGTAAAGAATATGCTGAGGGACCACAAAGAAGGAAGCTTATGATTTTGCATGGAGTATTCAGAAGGAGCTTTGTGTAAAAGAGGTGATTTTCTTTAGTTGGATATTCTAGAATGAATATGAGCTTACCAGATACCAAATGGAAACACTGGGGAAGAGGTTAGCAACCCAAAAATGTTTATGAGAGAATAAAGACAAAAGGACACTGTAAACTCAAAGTGCAAGAACTCTCTTGTTGTGCAATCTTTTCATCCTCAACACTTAATAAAGTGAGAGTCTTTTAATGGAGAAAAAACAAATTATCAATCTATCATCTATCTATCTATCTAACTATCTATCCATCTATCATCTATCTAATCATCTTTCTACCTATCCAAGCTCTATTAGTCTTATATCTTGGTGGAATTTCATCTTAAGTGATTAAAAATATAGCAATTCTATCTTCAACTGTTAACAGAAGTTTCTTTCCTCTTGAGAACCACAGTATGATATACCTTTCCTCATGATTCTGACAGTTGCAATAGCTTTTCATCTACACTTCTCTCAAATGTAGCATGAATATGCCTCAGAACAAAAAGCCAGAGGAATTGCTAATTGGATTTCTAAAACTTATATTTGAGAATATAGATTTGAAATACAAAACAGTTTGATTAACAAAAGCTGGGCTTTTTGAGTGAGTATAGGATTCAGAGTCAAAAAACTCAGTATAAAGTTGATCCAAAAAGAATAAAATTGGACAGAATAAAGGATAATACAACAGGTAGTTTTTATGCTACACAAAGAGGAACTTAAAGCTCTTTCCAGTCCTGGGGGGGGGAAACTTGAAGAGAAATGGAGAAGACAGCTTATATGTATGAGTGGGGTTAGAGATGTTATCATAGTTGAGTGAGAAAAATAAAAATCCCTTAAAATGTCATGCTTTCTTCAAAGTCATAGCCCAAGAAGACGGCATGGTATGTAGAGCAGCCCTGATTGCATCATGGAGCTGGAACTGTAGGGTAGCCAAAGTGCAGAGAAAGAGGGGCTTGAATGCACTCAACATTCCTGGACTTTAAGCTGAGTATGTGGAGAACTGTCCCAAATTCTCAAGTTCCTGAGAGAGAAAATAAAGTGATTAGGAGTGGAAGAGGGACCAGAAGGCCCTCAGGTGGACATCACAACATACATAAAGTGACCCTGTATACCTTCATGACTGAAACCCATGGGAGGTCATAACAAGTGTACGCAGAGAACCTACAAAGATTTTGTTGGTGGTTTACAGCACAGTGTGTCCGGAAGATAATGCCTCTTCACCAATGTCGGGGAAAATCAGAGACCTCTTCCATTTACCCCACCCTGGGAAGTTAGATAAGTACAAAAGGTGAGGAAAAGGGAAAAGTGATTGAGATGTCTGACTTGACCAGTCACCCAGAAGAAAGAGATTAAGTCAGAAAAATGTTGAAATAATCAGTGGGAATTGAGACTCATGAGGTAAATTAATAGGGAAATAGTACATTTTTCTACATCCAAATTTTGTGGCTATGGTGATTTTTAACATTAGCAAAAACAGCAATTTAGTGAACGCTTATGACATGCCACAATGTTTTTTACAGCTTTATTGAGATATAATTGACATATAAAATTGTAAGATATTTAAAGTATACAGTGTGATGACTTGATACACACACACACACACACACACACACACACATATATATATATATATATATATATATATATATATATATATGTTATGAAAGGATTCCTACCATCGAGTTGATTAATACATCCATCAACTCACATATTTACCTTTTCTGTTTTTGGTGAGAAAACTTAAGTTCTACTCTCTTAGCAAATTTCAACTATGCAATTAAGTATTATCAACTATAGACACCATATTATACATTAAAACCTAAACCTTATTCATTTTATAATAGAAAGCTTGCACCCTTTTACCTCTCCCTATTTACCCCCACCAGCCCCTGACAAGCACCATTATACTGTCTGTCCCACATATAAGCAATACCATGCAGTATTTATTTGTCTTTCTCTGTCTGGGATAGTTCACTGGATAGTTCATAATGCTCTCCATGTTCTTCTTTGTTGACACAAATGGAAGAATTTTCTTTGTTTTTGGCTCAGTAATATTACATTGTGTGAGCATATGTTTACATACATATATACATATGTATCACATTTTCTTTATCCATTCATCTGTCAACCTACACATAGGTTGTTTCTATACCTTGGCTATTGTAACCAATGTTGCAATGAACAAGGGAGTACATATCATTTCAAGATAGTGATTTTGGATTTTTTGGCTATATACCCAGAACTGGGATTGTTGGATCATATGATAGTTCTATAGTTAATTTCTTGAGTAATCTCCATGTGTTTTCCATAGTAGCTGGACCAGTTTACATTACCACCAACAGTGTGTAATTGTTTCATTTTCTCCACATCCTTGCCAAAACCTTCTATTTCTTGTCTTTTTGATAATAGACATCCTAACAGGTGAGAGGTAATGTCTCATTTACCTGATGATTAGTTGTGTTGAGCAAATTTTCATGTACCTTTTGGCCATTTGTATGTCTTCTTTCAAAAAATGTATATTTGAGTCCTTTGGCCATTTTAAAGTTTATTTGCTTTTTATTTGCATTGTATGAGTTCCTTGTATATTTTGGGTATTAACACTTAGATATATGGTTTGAAAATTTTTTTCCCCATTCACAATAGGTTGTCTCTTCATTTTGTTTATAGTTTGCTGTGCAGAAGCTTTTTAGTTTGATGTAGTCTCACTTGTTTATATTTGGTTTTTTTGCCTTTGCATTTGGTGTCAAATTAAAAAAAATATCATTACCAAGCTCTATTTACAATAGCCAGGACATGGAAGCAACCTAAGTGTCCATCAACAGATGAATGGATAAAGAAGATGTGGCACATATATACAATGGAATATTACTCAGCCATAAAAAGAAACAAAATTGAGTTATTCCTGGTGAGGTGGATGGACCTAGAGTCTGTCATACAGAGTGAAGTAAATCAGAAAGAGAAAAAAAAATACCATATGCTAACACATATATATGGAATCTAAAAAAAAAAAAAGTTTATGAAGAATGTAGGGTCAGGACAGGAATAAAGACGTAGACTTTATCAAGAATGTACTTGAGGACATGGGGAGGGGGAAGGGTAAGCTGGGACGAAGTGAGAGAGTGGCACAAACTTATATATACTACCAAATGTAAAATAGATAGCTAGTGGGAAGTAGACACATAGCACAGAGATATCAGCTCCGTGCTTTGTGACTACCTAGAGGGGTGGGATAGGGAGGGTGGGAGGGAGACACAAGAGAGAAGAGATATGGGGTTATATGTATATGTATAGCTGATTCACTTTGTTATAAAGCAGAAACTAACACACCATTGTAAAGCAATTATACTGCAATAAAGATGTTAAAAAAATAATTATTGCCAAGACCTATGTCGAAGAGTTTATTCTGTATTTTTTTAATTTTAATTTCAAAAATTTTTATTGAAGTATAGTTGATGTACAATAACATGTAAATAACAGGTGTATAATATAGTGATTCACAATTTTTAAAGATTATACTCAATTTAGAGTTATTATAAAATACTACCTATATTCCCTATGATGTACAATATATCCATGTAGTTTATTTTATACATAATGGTTGGTACCACTTAACCCTAGCTTACTCTTCCTCCTTCCCTCTCCCCACTGCCAACCACTAATTTGGTCTCTATACCTGTGTGTCTGTTTCTTTTTCATTATATTTACTGTTTTTTTGTATTCTTTATCATATTTACATGATATTGTATTTGTCTTTCTCTGACTTATTTCACTTAGCATAATACCCTGCAAGTCCACCCATATTGCTGCAAATGGCAAATCTCATTGTTTTTATGGTTGTGAAGTATTACATTGTATATGTGTGTATCAATATATATATTCTATATTACATGTATAATATGTATTACATTAATATATATACATAATATATATATTCTATATTACATGTAATATATATATTACATCTTCTTTATCTATTCATCCGTTGATGGACACCTAGCTTGCTTACATATCTCAGCAGTTGTAAATAATGCTGCTATGAACATTGGGGTGTACGTATCTTTTTGAATTAGTGTTTTTGTTTTTTACAGATATATACTCAGGAGTGGAATTGCTGGGTCACATGGTAGTTCTAATTTTAGTTTTTTGAGAAACATCCATAGTTTTCCTCAGTGGCTGCACCAATTTATGTTCCCACTAATGATGTACAAGGGTTACCTTTTCTCCGCATCCTGGCCAACGTTTATTTGTGTTCTTTTTGATGATAGCTCTCTGACAGTGTGAGGTGATACACATTGGGGTTTTGATTTGCATTTTGCTGATGATCAGTGATATTGAGTATCATTTTTTTTTTATTTAAATCACTTCTTTTTTAAAAAAAATAACATCGTTATTGGAGTATAATTTCTTTACAATGTTGTGTTAGTTTCTGTTGTATAACAAAGTGAATCAGCTATACGTATACATATATCCCCATATCCCCTCCCTGCATCTCCCTCTCACCCTCCTTATCCCATCCCTCTATGTGGTCACAAAGCACCGAGCTGATCTCCCTGTGCTATGTGGCTGTTTCCTACTAGCAAAACACTACGTGTTAGCTCTTCTCTAAACTTTTGATAGAATTCACCTGTGAAGCCATCTGGTCCTGGGCTTTTGTTTGTTGGAAGATTTGTAATCACAGTTTCAATTTCAGTGCTTGTGATTGGTCTCTTCACATGTTCTATTTCTCCCTGTTCAGTCTCGGAAGGTTGTATTTTTCTAAGAATTTGTCTATTTCTTCCAGGTTGCCCATTTTATTGGCTTTTAGATGTTTGTAGTAATCTCTTATGATCCTTTGTATTTCTGCAGTGTCAGTTGTTACTTCCCCCTTTTCATTTCTAATTCTGTTGATTTTATTCTTCTCCCTTTTTTTCTTGATGAGTCTGGCTAATGGTTTATCAATTTTGTTTATCTTCTCAAAGACCAGCTTTTAGTTTTATTGATCTTTGCTATTATTTCCTTCATTTCTTTTTCATTTATTTCTGATCTGAGATTTATGATTTCTTTCCTTCTGCTAACTTTTTTTGTTCTTCTTTCTCTAATTGTTTTAGGTGTAAAGTTAAGTTGTTTATTTGAGGTTTTGCTTGTTTCTTGAGATAGGATTTTATTGTTATAAACTTCCCTCTTAGAACTGCTTTTGCTGCATCCCATAGGTTTTGGGTCATCATGTTTTTATTTTTATTTGTTTCTAGGTATTCTTTGATTTCCTCTTTGATTTCCTCATTGATCTCTTGGTTATTTAGTAGCATATTGTTTAGCCTCCATGTTTGTCTTTTTTACATTTTTTTTTCCTGTAATTGATATCTAGTCTCATAGTGTTGTGGTTGGAAAAGATAACTGATATGATTTCAATTTTATTAAATTTACCAAGACTTGATTTGTGACCCAAGATATGATATATCCTGGAGAATGTCCCATGAGCATGTGAGAAGAAAGTGTTGTTGGTTGTTTTTGGATGAAATGTCTTATATATATCAATTAAGTCCATCTGTTCTAATATGTCATTTAAAGCTTGTGTTTCCTTATTTATATTCATTTTGGATGATCTGTCCATTGGTGAAAGTGGGGTGTTAAAGTGCCCTAGTGTGATAATGTTACTGTTGATTTACCGTTTATGTACTGTCCTTCTTTGTCTCTTGCAATAGTGTTTATTTTAAAGTCTATTTTGTCTGATATGAGATTTGTTACTCCAGCTTTCTTTTGATTTCCATTTGCATAGAATATCTTCTCCCATCTCCTCACTTTCATTTTGTGTGTGTCCCTAGGTCTGAAGTGGGTCTCTTGTAGACAGCATATATACGGGTCTTGTTTTTGTATCCATTCAGCCAGTCTGTGTCTTTTGTTTGGGGAATTTAATCCATTCACATTTAAGGTAATTATCAATATGTATGTTCCTATTACCACTTTCTTAATTGTTTTGGGTTTGTTTTTGTGGTCTTTTCCTTCTTTTGTGTTTCTTGCCTAGAGAAGTCCCTTTAGCATTTGTTGTAAAGCTCGTTTGGTGGATGCTGAATTCTCTTAACTTCTGCTTGTCTGTCAAGGTTTTAATTTCTCCATTAAATCTGAATGAGATTCTTGCTGGTTCGAGTAATCTTGGTTGTAGTTTTTTCCCTTTCCTCACTTCACTTATATGCTGTCACTGACTTCTGGCTTGCAGAGTTTCTGCTGAAAGATCAGCAATTAACCTTATGAGGGTTCCCTTTTATATTATTTGTTGCTTTTCCCTTGCTGCTTTTAATATTTTTTCTTTGTAGTTAATTTTTTATAGTTTGATTAATATGTGTCTTTGTGTGTTTCTCCTTGGATTTATCCTCTATGGGACTCTCTGCACTTCCTGGATTTGACTGACCATTTCCTTTCCCACGTTAGGGAAGTTTTCAACTATAATCTCTTCAAACATTTTCTCAGTCCCTTTCTTTATCTCTTCTTCTTCTGGGACCCCTATAATTCTAATGTTGTTGCATTTAATGTTGTCCCAGAGGTCTCTGAGACTGTCCTCAATTCTTTTCATTCTTTTTTCTTTATTCTGCTCTGTGGCAGTTATTTCCACTATTTTATCTTCCAGGTCACTTACCCATTCTTGTGTGTCAGTTATTCTGCTATTGTTTCCTTCTAGATAATTTTTAATTTCATTTATTGTGCTGTTCATCATTGTTTTTTTTTGCTATTTAGTTCTTTTAGGTCCTTGTGAAACATTTCTTGTATTTTCTCCATTCTCTTTCCAAGATTTTGGATCAACTTTACTATCATTATTCTGAATTCTTTTTCAGGTAGGCTGCCTATTTCCTCTCCATTTGTTTGGTCTGTTGGGTTTTTACCTTGCTCCTTCATTTGCTGCATATTTCTCTGTCTTCTCATTTTGTTTAACTTACTGTGTTTGGGGTCTCCTTTTCATAGGCGGCAGGTTCGTGGCAGGTTCATAGTTCCTGTTGTTTTTGGTGTCTGTCTCAAGTGGGTGAGGTTGGTTCAGTGGTCTGTATTGGTTTCCTGGTGGAGGGGATTGGTGTCTGTATTCTGTTGGATGGGGCTGGATCTATTCCTTCTGGTGAGCAGGGCTGCATCTGGTAGTGTGTTTTGGGGTGTCCTTGACCTTAGGATGACTGTAGACAGCCTCTCTGCTAATGGGTGGGGTTGTGTTCCTGTCTTGTTAGTTGTTTGGCATGGGGCGTCCAGCACTGGAGCTTTCTGGCTGTTGGGTGGAGCTGGGTCTTAGTGTTGAGATGGAAATCTCTGGGAGAATTCTCACTGATTGATATTACATGGGGCTGGAATGTAGCTGGTGGTCCAGTGTCCTGGACTCGTCTCCCCCACCTCAGATTCTGAGGCCTGACACCCATCTGGAGCACTAAGACCCTGCCAGTCACTCAGCTCAGAAGAAAAGGAAGAAAAAACAAACAAACCCCCCGCCAAAACCGAACAGATAGAACCCCAAACCAAAAAGTAAAAGCATAACTAAACAAACAAAATCACACAAAGAAACATACATATACACACTCACAAAAAGAGAAAAAAGGGAAAAAAATTCAGAGGGAAGAGATATGGGAACATATATATATGTATAACTGACTCACTCTGTTATAAAGCAGAAACTAACACACCATTGTAAAGCAATTATACCCCAATAAAGATGTTAAAAAAAAAAACAATAATATAAAAAATTATGAAATAAAAAAATAAAAAAGAGGGACCAAACCAATAAAAGAATTCACCAATGATAAAAAGCACCAAAAACCAAACTAAGATAAACATAAAAAACAGAAACAAATCAGAGGTAGAAAGCAAATCACAAGTCTACAGTTGCTCCCAAAGTCCACTGCCTCAATTTTGAGAACATTCTTTGTCTATGCTGGTATTCCACAGATGTAGGGTTCATCAAGTTGATTGTGGGGATTTAATCTGCTGCTCCTGGTGCTGCATGGAGAAATTTCCCTTTCTCTTCTTTGTTCACACAGTTCCTGGGGTTAAGCTTCAGTTTTGGCCCCACCTCTGCATGTAGGCTCCCCTCAGGCATCTGTTCCCTACCCAGACAGGATGGTGTTAAAGCAGCACCTGATTATGGCTGTCTTGCTCACTCAGGCCAGGGAGAGGGTGGGGTATGGTAGTCATAATTGGAATGCAGGGTGAGCCTGTGACAGCAGAGGCTGGCCTGACATTGCAACAGCCTGAGGTGTTCTGTGTGTTCTTCCAGGGAAGTTATCCCTGGATCTCGGTACCCTGGCAGTGGCGTGCTGCACAGGCACACAGGGAGGTGTAGGTAGTGACCTGTACTTGCCCACAGGATTCTTGGTGGCAGTGGGGCAACTTTAGCATTTCATGCCTGTCTCTCTTGTCTGATCTGACAGCTGTGGCTCACACCTGTCTCTGGAGTTCGCTTAGGTGTTGCTCTGCCTTCTGTGGGCACATGGGACAGGAATCCCCTCTCCTTGCACAACCTGAAACAATGGCGTCTTGCCTCTTTGCCAGGTCCAGACTTTTCCCCTGACTCCTTTCTGGCTAGCTGTGGTGCACTAGCCCCCTTAAGGCTGTCTTCACACAGCCAACCCCAGTCCTCTCTGTGGGGTCTGACCTCCAAAGCTCAAGCCTCAGCTCCCAGCCCCCTCCTGCTCTGGTGGGTGAGCAGACAAGCATCTTAGGTTGGTGAGTGCTGGTTGGCACCAATACTCTGTGGGAATCTCTCTTCTTTGTCCTCGGCACCCCTGTTGCTGTGCTCTCCTTGGTGGCTCTGAAGCTTCCACCCTGCCCAGTCTCCATCCCTGCCAGTGAAGTGGCTCCCTAGTGTGTGGAAACTTTTCCTCCTTCACAGCTCACTCCCAGAGGTGTATGTCCCATCCCTATTCTTTTGTCTCTGTTTTTCCTTTTTTCTTTTGCTATACCCAGGTATGTGGGGATTTTCTTGCCTTTTGGGAAGTCTAAGGTCTTCTGCCAGCATTCATTAGGTGTTCTGTAGGAGCTGTTCCACATGTAGATGTATTTTTGATGTATTTGTGGGGAGGAAGGTGATCTCCCTGTCTTACTCCTCCACCATCTTGAAGGTCTCCCTGATATTGAGCATATTTTCATGTGCGTGTTGACCATTTTACATGTCCTGTTTGCAGAAATGTCTGTTATGGTTTTTTGCCACTTTTTAATCAGTTTTTTTTTTTTTATGTTTAATTGTATGAGCTGTTTGTATATTTTGGATATTAACTTCTTTTTGATCATTTCATTTGCAAAATTTTCTCCTATTCAGTAGACTGTCTTTTCCTTTTGTCAATTGTTTCCTTTGCTGAACAAAAGCTTTTAAGTTTAATTAGTTCCCATTTTTTTTTGTGTTTTTATTTCCTTTACTTTAGGAGATGTATCCAAAAATAAATATTGCTCTATTCATGTCAGGTTTCTGCCTAAGTTTTTCTCTAGCAGTTTTATAGTTTCCAGTTTAGATTCAGGTTTTTAATCCAGTTTGAGTATATTTATGCATATGGTGTTATATAATGTTCTAATTTCATTCTTTTACATGTAACTGTCCAGTTTCCCCAGCACCACTTATTGAAGAGACTGTCTTTTCTCTGTTATATATTTTTGCCTTCTTTGTCATAGATTAATTGACTCTAAGTATGTGGGTCTATTTCTGGGCACTCTGTTCTGTTGGCCTATGTGTCTGTTTTAATTACAGTAGCTTTGTAGTATAGTCTGAAGTCAGGGAGCATGATTCCTCCAGCTCTGTTTTTCTTTCTCAAGATTGTTTTGGCTATATAGGGTCTTTTGTGTTTCCATATAAATTTTAAAATTACTTGATCTAGTTCTGTGAAAAATACCATCAGTATTTTGACAGAGATTGCATTGAATCTGTGGATGGTTTTGAGTAGTACTGTCATTTTAACAATATTAAGTCTTCCAATCCAGAAACACAATATATCTTTCCATCTGTTTGTGTCATTTTCAATTACTTTCAAAAGTGTTTTATAGGTTTCCAAGTTCAGGTCTTTTACCTCTTCAGTTAGATTTATTCTGAGGTATTTTATTTGTTTTTGATGCAATGGTAAATAGGATTGTTCCTTAAACTCTCTTTCTGATAGTTTATTATTAGTGTATAGAAATGCAACTGATTTCTGTATATTAATTTTGTATCCTGCAACTTTACTGAATTCGTTGATAAGCTCTAGTTTTGTTTTCTGTTGGCATGATTAGGACTTCTATGAATAATATCATGTCATCTGCAAACAATGGCAGTTTTACTTCTTCCTTTCCAATTTGGATTTTTAAAATTTATTTTCCTTGTCTGATTGCTATGTCTAAGTCTTCCAATATTATATTAATTAAAAGTGGATAGAGTGGGCCTCCTTGTTTTGTTCCTGATCTTAGAGGAAATGCTTTCAGCTTTTCACCACTGAGTATGATGTTAGCTGTGGGTTTGTCATATATGGCCTTTATTATGTTGAGGTATGTTTCCTCTACACCCACTTTCTAGAGCACTTTTATCATAAATTGATGTTGAATTTTGCCAAAGGCTTTTCCTGCATCTATTGAGACGATCACATTTTTTTTTTTATTTTTCAGTTTGTTAATGTTATGTATCACATTGACTGATTTGTGGATATTGAAAAATCTTTGCATTCCTGGGATAAATCCCACTTGGTCATACATATTCTTTTTTTTTAATTTATTTTTTAATTTTTTTATAAGGAATTCTAACAGAAGATAAGGTTTTATTTTACTATTAATTAATTTACATGATTCAAGTTTTTCTTTGAAAGAATATGACAAAAATTAGATGGCTTTGCAAATACTTTGGAGCCATTTGTATTGCCTTGCTGTGGATGTGGTTCGTACACATCTTTTAAAGTACAAAATAATATAGGCTTGAGTAAATAATTCAGACCTCACTGATAAGTATGAGAATGGAAAGTAAGGAAGTTACTCTTGTCTCCTTTACCCATTAACTTAGTTCTACACCCAAGAGATAACCATGTTAACAGTTTGGTGTGTATCCTTCCATAGTTTTTCTGTATGCACTGGTAAATATAGATATAAATCAACATATAAAATATTATTATTGGCTAACATTTTAAGTGCTTATTTTCTGCATCTCTCTGTCATATATTCCTCCAAGTCTTATGTTTGTTTTTCACATTTTTATGTCATCTTTTGCAATGTTTTTTTAAAGTTTTTAGGTAATAAATTATATTACTTTTTACCTTTATGGCATCTGGTTTTATCTATTCTTATGTCGTTAACTCTCACTGCCAAAGTTTCACTCTACTGGACTGTAACAACAGGGATGGTGTCTACTTTGTTTAAAGCTAATTTAAAGTCACTTAGCAAAAGTGCTAGAACATAAGGACTCAAAAAACATTCTGGACTGACTAACTCTACATTTCTACTAAATGAATTTCACCAGTTAAACTCACTTTAAATCCAACAACAAATCTCACTCTTAAATTCTATGGGGTCTTGAAATATTAAGAACACTTGAAATGATTAAGCAAAGCCTCTGTAATTAAGGTAAGTTTTATTATCCATCATTTTGAAAATTATATCTTAATCCATATCAGAACAAACGTATCCTTCAGGCTTTGAAAGCTTGATTCTGTTCATAGAGAGCTTATTAGCAGAATTCTTAAACTAGAGGCCAGATGCCTATACAATACTATTTGCAGCACAACTCTCATGTTGTGAAATAAAATTATCATGTAAGGCTGATTTCATTTTCTTGCATTTGCTAATTTGTTAAGGAAACCCATATATATATATATATTTAAATATAAAAGGATTAATAGCAAATGCTATTATTGAAACATAATACAAAAAACAATGGTTATTATTTAAATATAATAGCTAATGACTTATAGAGTTAATTTTAAGCTTTTTGAAACATGGCTGAATATCTTGATTCACTGCTATAATTGTCCACTCTTCTTGAAGGTAAATGGTACCTTCACTATTTGAGGGTACATAGGGAATAGGGTTTGGAGTTGTTTATGAAACATGGGAAAAACTTCTCTACTGACTAGAAAATTTTCCCACCCATAGTCATTATCCTGAAATTATTTTTTTGTTTGTTTATAGATAGTTCAGTAAAACATTCCCCATTCATAGCTATATTACTATGAAATGACAACCATGTGATGGTCACCACACTTGGCAGGTTCCATATGCCAGCTCATTAATCTTTACAACACACTTTAGTGAAAAGTCTTTCCATATCATTTGACATTTGAAGAAACTGATGTTTGAAGATATTAGGCACCTTGCCAAAAGTTACATAGTGAGGAAATCGCAGACCTATATGTGCAACTCAGCTCTGTCTCACTGTAAAATCCATGTTCTTTGCTTTATTGTCCTAGGAGTTTCAGTTCTCTCAGGAGAAGTGAACTTAGTGCTCTGCAGACCCAGAATCAAGACAGGGCCAGGGGTTCTGACATAGCTGCTGGTATCACAGGTTTTGTAATGGCAACAGGGCTGATGGCATAGCAGGAGGCCCAGTGAATGGCAGAATCTTTTGTGGTGAATAATGTGAAGGGTCTCCACCTCAATGCCATAAACTTGTAATCAAACTAAGAGAACAAAAATCAGGACATATTTCCTGGGAATTAATTTCTATTTAGAGTGTTTGATTGATTGAGTTTTACAAGTTATGGGCACATTTGAAAAAGACAAATAATCTAAGCACTTGAGCCAATGCAGAATCAGAGATTGTGAATAAAGATATTGGAAAGTGCTAGACTCTCACATGTTTTGAAATTGTGGATTTGGAAAAAACTTCCCTAAATCATCAAGATCCCAGGAACCCTAATATAGTTGTATCACTTTCGGCATCATATATTTGCCTCTGGAGAGAATGAAAAGCAATAGGATCATTCTGTAAGCAATGAGTATTGACTGACTCTCCACCTATTAGGCTCAGCCTTGTGCTAAGCTCTGGAGATAGAGGGGTGATTGAGATGGGCATGCGTCCGGCACTCATGGGACTACTGAGGTAAGCAGGGATAAAAGAAAATGACAATAACTGTAATAGAGCAGCTGCAGAGTTCTCTCAAGACACACCATATTTCCTCAGTCATGAGATGACTTTAAAATCAAAGGGTCTGATGTACCTACCATTGATTTAATAACATTCAATATTTTGGAAAATAGAAAAACTACTACTTTGAGTGTACATGTCATTTGGAAGAGTCTAGGTTTTAGAAATGTTTGAACATGTCTCAGAATTGAAGACATCAGGGAAGACTTTCATGAGAACTAATATTTAATTGGATACCAGAAGGATGAGTAAAAGCTAAGGGGCCAAAGAATTGAAGGGGGAATGTGTCAGGCAGAAACAATAATTTAGGTAGTGTTCCTGAGGTGAAAAGAGCAGAGTTCTTTGGGACTGAAGGACAGACAACTCCCAGGACTGGTCATCAGCAGAAATTCCAGGTAGTGTTGACTAGCATGTGAGACCTCAGCAAACTTGAAAATCATGACATGGATTTCAGACTCAATCCACCAAAAGTTTTAAGCAGAGGAATTACATGATTTAACATCTATTAAAATAGTTTGACTTCAGTGTGAAGGGAAAATTGGACTGGGACAAAAATCAGTGTGGGGAGATATCAATTAGGATAGTATTATAGCTGTTCCAGAGAGACATGAGCATACACCATGTGAATTGTAGGGATACAGGAATTAGATATATCTAAAATACATGAAGGATTTTGAAAAAGTAAAGTAAGAAATCTCTGAGTGAAAGTTTTGTTAAAAAAATAGATTCACCTATAAGAATGTTTGAGAATCCCTCTCTAGTGAGTGCTTTACAAACCATGACCTGTAGGTCACAGCTGGCCAGGCTAGTGTGCAGATCTCTATATATCTGTACATCTGTCAGTGAATATACACCCACACTTGTGAGTCAGAACCGTTTGAGTTGGTAGGAAAATAAACAAAATGCAGAAAATAAAGTCCTTGCTCTATTTTGATGATTTCTATAATGTATATGTTGAGAAAAAATAAAAATCTAATCAATTTTGGACTAAAATCATTGCAAGTTTAAGAAGTAAGGGACTGAACAGGGCATGGAAAGAACAAATAGGATTTAGAGAGGTTAATGCAGGTGGTGGAAGCATTCTCTGTGGGGAGAACACTCTGGGAAAATGAAGAAGAGTGGACAGGAACATAGTTTGTGTGTGACATTAAGTTGACATGAGTGAAGTCAAAGTTATATAACTGGTTGTAGTTCTTGTTACCTCATTATGTGAGTGCTTTTACTCACATAATCACAAAAGCCTATCTGTTCTGCTTCCTGAATAGTTCTCTTGTCCACACTTTCTTCTGAAGTGCTTTTCCAAAGAGAGTATCTGCTAATAGTTTTCATGTGCTTAACATCCTTTAATGTTTCCTGCATTGACTGCAGGGCAAAGTCTATACTCCCTAATATGACTTATGAGACCCCTGATCTGTTTCTTGCTTAACTCTCTGGCCTCATTTATTACTCCATGATGCCTCTTTTTTACTATGAATGCTTTAGATGGAAGGGATTTCTTTTTTCTTTTAGCAGCCATGCCAAGTTCTCTCTGATATGTCAAATGTTGCACTTGAGTTTTATTCTTTCTCCCTGAATCCTACAGTCCTTTACTACTGTAGGATAAGTCCCATCTTCATTTAGACAACACTTCCTCCAGAAACTTTCCTTCTCTGTCAACACTAAAACTGAATTTTCAGCTTCTCTCCTTGTAACATCTTGTTTTTTATTCATACCTTAGTACTTCCACCCTGAATGACAAATACTTATATTCATATTTGAACCCTCTACTAAAGCACAACAACAACAACAACAACAGAAATTCTATGTACTTCTGACTGTACATACTGCATTATATTTATGGTATCTACAAAGAAAACCTGTCATTTAGTAGTACTGAATACCTATCTGTTAAATGGATGATTGGCTGAATAACTATCCTTGGTGAAAGGTGAGAGTTGGCTTGGCTATTTGGAGAGCTTCTTATAAGTGGTTTTAACTATAAATTGAACAGGGTTCAAAAACTTTATAACAGCAGTCAACAGTCTTAGGCCAAATCTAGTATATGGCTGACTCTTATGTGGCCTGTGAGCTAAGAATGGATTTTATATGTTTAAAGATTTGGAAAAAAATATACAATGAGACTTTATGTGGTCCAAAAATCCAAAAATATTTACTATTTGCATTTACTATCTGGCCCTTTACAGAAATAGTTCACCAAACCCTATTCTAAAGAGACAGGTAATATGCCATCTTTGTAAATGTTCTTTAGAAAAATGATAATATTTATGTGCTTTTGAAAATGTTTGGCAAATCATATTCTGAGACTTTATTGCTTTTACTGTCAGTATTATGATCTAACTGCCAATTTTTAAAAATCCTACTACCTAAATTATTTCTAATTATTTATATTAGCCTTTAAAAAACAGGGAGATTAACTAGACAACTTGTTTTATATCTTTTTGAGCTGATATTATTTTATAATAATATGACCAGGTATAAGCTATGAGGCTCTGCTGTAATAAAAATGTGGAAAAAAGGGAAATAGGAAATGATACTTAAACTTGCTTTTTTCATAAATTAACCTATTTAATTTTATGAACCTACTTAATTTTCTGAGCAATGCATGAACCAAGTAATAGTTTACTTGTTTGCCACTACTTTTCTAGTTCATCTGGTGCATCTATCCTCAAATATCATAGTTATCAAATAAATGATTGCTGAATGAATGAGTTAATGATCTAATGGAATATTTTGGTTCAGAGAGGTTAAGAAACTTGGTCTTAGTCATATAACTAGTAAGTGATATAATTGGATGGTTTAACCTAGGGTTATTCTTAAGGTCCATAACACTTCCATGGTTTTTAAAAATGAATGGGTTTTATGTTAAGATTTCCTTAAGGAACATGATAATTATGATATGTTCAATTATTCCTAATATTAACATTGAATATTTATTGAGCTGGACATGTTGTGAGAACTGTATGTGAATATATTTAGTTAAACCTCTGAAAAATGTTATGGAGTAACTATTATTATCACCTCCATTTTAGAGACTAGAAATGAAGGCAGAGAGGAACAGAACACTGGCAAAAATCAATTGTGAGCAAAGTCCTGGCATGAACCAGTTCCATTGTCAGAGCTCATATCCACAGTTGTATATAACTGAAGAGTTACTTTAGTGTATATGCTTACTGCTATGTGTCTAGGACTATGCTAAGTAATGTTTGCCTAATGATTATCCTTCCTTCATAACTATAGTGCAAGTCAGTATCATTTTCCTCTTTTGGAAGCTATGCAATGAGTTTATTTGTAAATCAATACAAATTCTATGGAGGATGAAATTGAAACTTAGAGGTTAAGTCATGTATTTACAAAAGGATATTACTATGAGTAAAGTGGATTTATGGAGTCATGATCTCTAGGCATCTTATTAAAGAAATATACTATATCTTTTTTCTCATACTAATGTCATGCAGTTAGTCACCAAATTAGAGATATTGAGAAGTGTGATTCTTCTGTTCACTTTTTTCAACTTAATGACAAAATATACATTTGATAATTAATAAAATATACAATATTTTGAAAAGTACACAGTTTCAAGTTGATGGCAGGTGAACAGCCAGCCACTTTGACTGAAGGTCATTTTAATTTCTGTATGAATGATAAAACCAGTTTTGTAGCATAGAATAACTTTACTTTTGCACTGAGAAAGTTATATTTGATGATATCAGAGAGATACAAGCAATGCTTGTGGAGATACTTAAAAAGAATTGGTTATATAATACTATTTTGTAGGCATATGTGCACATCCATTTTGTGTAGTGTCTACTTATATAGATTAGAACAATGTATAGTAAAATGTACTTGAGCTAGATTTCTGAGTAAATACTGTATGTAGAAAAATGCATTCATATTGCTTTCCCCAAAAAACACTAAAAGGGTGGTAAAGAGATTTTTAAGAGACAAATCAATAAGGTCAAAATGTGAGAGGTATAAGAAAACAACAGTAAAACTATGGAAGCTAAACTTTAGCTAAAAAAGTGATCTTTGAATTACAAGAAGTAAGAAAGCAGTATCTTAAGGTGGCAAGTTGAAAGGTGAAAAGTGACATATTTCATTCCTAAGAATCTTTAGAAGGTTCAGGAATTGGTAGCACTATTTATTTTTGGCATTGGGATTATTTCCTGAAAGTCTGAATATGAAACAGCTAGACATCAAAACAGCCTCTTTAACTTCTCAGTGCCAGGGAACTGCCTTTTATCTATTCTACATGAACAAATAAACAGAGTTTGGTATATCCAGATGCCAGAATATTACTTAACAATGAAGTAGAATGAAGTACTGTTACATGCTACAGCATGGATGAAATTTGAAAGCATTATGTTAAGTCAAAGAAACCAGTCACAAAAGACCACATATCGTATGATTCCATTGATATGGAATGTGCTGAATAGGCAAATCTATAGAGCTAGAAAGTGGATTAGTATTTTCCATGGAGTAAGGGTGGGTAGTGGGGGCAATGGGAATTAATTGCTAAAGATTATAGGTTTTCTTTTGAGGGAGACAAATATGTTCTAAATTTAGATTGTGATGATGGATGCACAATTCTGTGAACATGGTAAAAACATTGAATTGTAATTTGTAGGTGGGTGAATATAAAAGTATTTAAACTATATCTCACTAAGACTGCTATTAACAAAACAAAACAAAAAACATGAGCATTTATTCTGTGGACAAGGTAAAGGAAAGGGTCTCTGAACTAAGAAAAACAAGATACAGTTGAGAGTAAGAAACCTTGTTGAAAATAAAGATTAGCTGAGTATTCCTATACTGAAGTCCAGTAATCTCCAGCCCTTTTCAGTCACTTAGCTCTAAAAACATTGGCATCCAGCTGTGTGATTTCCCAAGGTTGTCTCTCAGGAATCTGATCAGCCCCAAAGGAAATGCCTACAGATAGGAACATCAGGGATTTCCCAAACACTGATCAACCTGATCACCTTACAGTGTAGACTAAAGTGAACAAGTTCCATTCATCCCACACATTGAAAACTTCTCACTGGCTTTCAATTAACACACTCATAAATATGAGTAGACAGCTATGTGCCCCAAAGTGCTGAAGAAAAGCCTTAAAAAAGCACAGGAAAAAAAAAAAAAAAAGCTAAACAAGAAATAGTTAATGCAAGGGTTAAAACAAACCAACAAAAATTACTATCACTGATATCTTTGGAGAAACAAGAAAATATGTTGTGTTCATTAAATTCATACAGGAATTCAATTGAAAATAGTTTTTGGAAATTAAAAACAAGAAATGAAATGAAAAATTCATGAATAGGAGTGAACAAAAAGTAGAGGAACTCTTCCATAACTCTTCCAGAAATTAAAAGGAAAAAATACTCAGATAATATACAAAATTTAAGACACTTGGAGAATCCATCAAGAGGTTTCATATCTGAATCCAAGAAGCAGAGAAAATCACTGAAATAATTGAAGGAAGTATTCGAGACCTCAAGGGCAGTGCAGATAAATGCTTGTATACATGGCGTTACTTAAGTAAAAAAGATGAAAAACGAGTTAGCGATAGGAAGATCAATGCTCAAAACTCATATTTCGGGTAAGTGATAACCATGGACAGTGGATTCAGTGCATGAGAGAGAATGCCATGAGTTTGCGTTGGATGATGGGAAAGTGAGGGTAAGGTGCGGGGTGGTAGGGTTGACGGCTCTGAAGAAGCAATGGAAATAAGATCAATTTGTCTTGATGGAGATGAACCCCTGTCCTTGAGATAAGAGGAAATTTGGAAAAACAATGAAAGCAAAACAAAACAAAAAGGGAGCCTTCATTTGAGAAAATTGCAGGGGAGGTATTATCATAAAGAGACAGCCAAATTTTTATTTAAGACAAGGTGGTGAAGGGAACCCTTGGGGGTACCTTGGAAAGACTTGAGTAGAAGGAAAGGAAGTGGAGGACTGGGTGAGATTAAGATATACACTAAACAGCACAGAAATATATGTTGAAATAGTAGTGGATGATTTGGATAACCTAGAGCTTCTAGCAGTGATTTTGGTAAACTAAACTCTGAGCTATAATTTTGATAGTTTCTTAGAGAAGGGTGAGCAAACAGTTATTGTGGTGATATCGAATGTTTCATTGAGTTTTTTATAGGGTACCTAATCACAGAAATGTTTGCATGATTCTGCGGCACTAATGGGCCATCTATGCCCTAAGACTCTGTGTAATATTGACGATATTTAAGGAAGCATAAGTCTAATAATTCTGCCTTTTGTCACTTTCTTCTCAACTATCACCTCCGTTTCCTCCCTTAGGAACATTGTCTGTAGTGGGAATATTAATTCCAGCTGTCTATTTTCTTCCCATATTCCAAAGACCTCAGTATAATACCATGCCAGTGATAAGAATTCAAGACATTGCTTTTGAAGAAATGGCATGCATAGAGATAGTATTTGGCAAGATTTCAAAATTTTATATAGAATTACAGAATTAGTTAGGATTTTGTGGTGTTTTCTATTCTGAATTTTCAAATAAGAGCTCCCATAACCCTAAAGAACATCTAATTATTTGGTTGGCAAGGTGGAAATAATGACCTGAAGAAGCATAATGCCAGATAAAGTAAAACATAAAAAGAGACATATATATATATATATATATATATATATATATATATATATATATATATATATATATATATAAAATACCCCAGTAACTAATCAAAGATGACTCCATGCAATAATGATCATATTTTTATCATTTTGGGGGATGAAGCCAATAATGGGGATGAGATCAGAGAAAGGAGAACTGTTTGGAGTGAGAACTTGAATTTTGATTACCAAAAGAATGATAAATTAAATATTCTACAATATTAACCTGTTATTCAATAAGTGCAAATTTTTATTTGAAAAATCTTAAATTTTATTGAAAAAGTAGAGAGCAGTATTATGTTTATTTAATAATTATTTTGGACTTATTCTTACCTTAAATCATTAGGTATGAGTACCTTATTTACCAAGCAAATTGGAGTGTGTCCTAATTATTTTAGAGCTCCTTAAATTTAAGATATCTGAATGTATTTGCCAGCAATTTTACTGCTCATTCATTCAATTGTTCATTCATTAAAGACATATTTATTGAACATCTGTGTTAGGCAGTGGGACTAGATGGAAAGATAAAGGCATCTTCTGTCCTCTTGAATCTTACATATGAAGCTAAAATATATATTGTTCAGGCTGATTTGGAGACCCAATTTCTATATATTTTATTTTGTCTTATTTTACCTTGATTTTTTTTTTTTTTTTTTTTTTTTTTTTTTTTTTTTTCTGT
>NW_006776934.1:1441419-1457771 GCF_000442215.2 Lipotes vexillifer | reverse complement strand
GCCTCTCACTGTTGTGGCCTCTTCCGTTGTGGAGCACAGGCTCCAGACGCGCAGGCTCAGTGGCCATGGCTCACGGGCCCAGCTGCTCCGCGGCATGTGGGATCTTCCCGGACCGGGGCACGAGCCCGTGTCCCCTGCATCGGCAGGTGGACTCTCAACCGCTGCGCCACCAGGGAAGCCCTACCTTGATTTTTGATTACAGTAAAATTTGGTTCAAATTTCAATGTCTGATAATGGCTAAAATGTGATCATATTTTCATTTAAAGAACGGCATTTTGGAGCTTCCCTGGTGGTGCAGGGGTTGGGAGTCCAGCTGCCGATGCAGGAGACACGGGTTCGTGCCCCGGTCCGGGAGGATCCCACATGCTGCGGAGCAGCTGGGCCCGTGAGCCATGGCCGCTGAGCCTGCGCTTCCGGAGCCTGTGCTCCGCAACGGGAGAGGCCACAGCAGTGAAAGGCCCACATAACGCAAAAAAAAAAAAAACCCAAAAAACACAGCATTTTGCCTTGGAACAAGCTGTTCATTTAATTCCTTATCATTGTGGAAATTCTAACAAAAACCAAGATACAATAAATCATAATACTGCTTAGGCAAACTATTGCCATATTCATAAAGTAGAAGGTAAAAGCAAGTTATATCTGTGTTTGAAACACTCATGACAAGACAAAGTAAGTATGATGTTATTAGATTCTGATGATTTGAGGAAAAGGATTACAGATGTAAGGAACAAACTTAGTTGTACCTAAAATATATAATATACTAGATGAATTTCAGGATCTTGAAATATTATGTGGTATTTCTTTTGTTTATAATGAAATTTATATTAGTCAATATGTAAAACTTGAAAAAATAGAGAATAGCATAAAAATAATCTGTAATTTTTCAAACCTATGAGTAATTGAATGCATTATCCTGTTTTCTTTGAGTATTCTTTTAGCAAATGTATGTGTGAGTGTATGCATTTTATGTAAGTGTAAACGTGTTATATTTAGTTTTACATCCTGAAGTTTTCAATTTAGGATTATATACTCTAAGTTTTTTTCAAATCATTAAGACATTTTCTAAAGTATATTTTAAATGACTGCATAATATTCCATTTTGTAGTTATGCCATGCATCTACCATTCTAGGTGCATTTATCTAGTGTGGCCGTTGCATATTGTGGCCACATAATATTATGCAAAATTTGTTCTTAGCCTTTGAATTCAAAGATGATGTCGTATGCTGTATTTGTGCGTGCATGTGTGTGTGTGTATGTGTGTGTGTGTTTGTAACAGTTGACCAAAAGTAGGTTATAGATATGCCCTTGATCTTATCTGTGCAGTCTTTAATTACATAATCTAACACTGGCCATGTTTCTGAGAATGAACGTCAGCTGCACAGAGAATAAACATCTCTAATCATTCTTTGATCAACTTGTCAAGAGTTATAAATATATGTTCATCCAGTATTATTGTTTTAGCTAATGTTACTTCTGATGTATTTTATTAAATGACCATCTCACTTAGTTAGAGTATATTGATAGCTTTCGAATTTGGAAAGGGTAGCTATCTACTTAATTCTCTCCAAGAACATCTAGGACCCTTAGGCCTGGCACAGTAAGCAGAAGAAAAAGTCAGATCATATGGTTCCATAGATCATCTTGAGTTTAAATCTCTGCAGAGTCACTTATTACCTATTTGATCATGAGCAACTTTTAAAAATGTCTTAAAATCAGTTCCTTCCACTGTAAAATCCACATTTCTGCAGGTAGCTTTGTAGAAAGCACTGTAAACAATCATTGTAATTCTTTTATAACACTGGCTGACACATAAAATGAATGCAAGAAGTGGTGATAATTATGATTAGTGTGATTAGGATCCATAGGGATTAGGCCTACTTTCTGGAACTCAACATCAGATCAGCTACAGATGAGAGACCATAAGAGGACACTGTAAAAAGATAAATGGTTCCCTGTGAGGGCAGTAATGAGATCTGTGACTGTGTCATTTTATAGCAATATCACTCTTCTTTTAAATCTCATTCAACAGCAAATCAGTGAGACAGACAATTTTAATTATATGGGCCCCAAGGAAGGTAATAAATGGTTGTTCATAAACACTCCCAGTGATTTTCATGAGATAAAGATAAATCTGTGGAACTGGACTTCCTTTTTGGTTGGTGCCCACAGATGGGCATTTGATTACAATGCATCAGTCAACAGAGGCTAACAGTCTTCAAAGGAGGCTGTGGGAGCCTCCCTTAGAGGCTAATAAAACCCACTGGAGTGGTTCAGACTAGCATGTTACAAAAATATGTGTCACCCTCACATATGATAAAACATATCTGTCTAGAATTTCTAAACATAAAGAAATATCTATTCACTACTGTCACTGTGGAGTTTTTAAAATTTACTCCAATTTTCTTTGAAAATTAAGGGGAAGAATAATAAAACTAACATTTTCTATATTTTTACAAAAAAGTTGATATTTGATGAATTTGTGTATTTAGCTTTTACTGGTGAGGGCATTTATAAAAACACAATAAAAATAAGAAGAAAGATTAAGTAAACATATATGTGAATATTTATATTTTTGTAACAATTCAGTAAAATTGGGTATATACAAATATTTTAAAAACAAAACTTCTTTTAAAAAATCAAAGTTTTTAGCTTTACTTATTTAAAAGACCATTAATTTTTAGTTAATTAAAAGAGCATAACAAGCAAGTAATAGCTCAGATAATGGAAGACAAAAGATAGCATTGCTTCCCTTTTATTGTTGTGGTTTATATATGATAAAGGTAGTGTTTACCTCTAATTCCAAACTAACACTGCTATTTCCAATAGCAAAAGGAAACTAAGAAAGCTAAATATTTTCTTCAAATTAACTGCTCTTTCAACCAAGCAATCCCTCGGGATACTAGAGAAAGAAGGACAATTTATACAAACAATGAATGTTTTGTCATAGAGAGCAAGGTCATTTTTGTGTATATATGATGTATGTGTGCATACACTTTGTGCATATATATCATAAAATAACAGTTTGCACATATAAGTGGAATTCTTTCATTTTGAGTTAGTAAGGGCAAATTCATTATTATTTGCATGGAAGTTACTGATATTGACCTTTGCACGATGTATGAAGATAGATTTTGCTCAAGTGCATTAAAGTTTCTAATGATACTGCAACAAAAACATTCAAATTTACTTTAAGGTATCAAATATTCCAAATCCCTAAAATATTATAAATTGTTTCCTTTATTATACAAGCCATATTTTAATTATAAGCTACTTTTTCAATAAAAATTCTTTCAAG
This sequence comes from Lipotes vexillifer, assembly GCF_000442215.2. NCBI lineage: Eukaryota > Metazoa > Chordata > Mammalia > Artiodactyla > Lipotidae > Lipotes > Lipotes vexillifer. Next base: position 1,454,475 of record NW_006776934.1, on the reverse strand, counting down.
GGACATTATTAAAATTAAATTATTAGTTGGTTTGATGTTTAACTGAAATGCAGTAATTTGTAACTCATTAATTCATCTGTACATTAAATATGAGGGTGGCTTATTATGTGCCAGTCACTTTTATAAGTGATAAAAATTAAGATAGTGTCTGGCATATAGTAAAACTAGCCATCATTTATTTAGCATCTACTATTTTTAAATTATTAATCTATTGTTAATACATTAGTGACAGTAGAGCAAAGGACTTAAGCACATGAGTTCTTAAACCAGACTAATGAGTTTTAATGCAGGTTTTCCCCTTGCTAGCTATGTAATCTTGTTTCTAGCCTCTCTGTAAATTACTTTTATCAACTACACAATGGGGAAAAAAATACCACCTACTTCCTCAGATTCTTGTGAATATTAAATGAACTAATGCATGCACAAGATTTAAAAGAGTATCTGGGACATTTAAAGTATTTAATATATTCTGAATATTATTATTTTTACTGAATGGTAGGAATAGTAATCCTGAATCTTAAACGGTGGGAATAATTATTGCTCTGAGATCACTTTAAGTCAGGTTCAAGTGCCTTGTCACAAATCTCACAGCCAGTAACTGTCAGAGCTGGGAACAAAATGCTGATCTGTCACCTTCCAAATCCCAAACTCCATTCCCATTACATCAAATGTTCCCGAGTTTGCTACCTCTCAGGGTCACTATTTTTCTGTTTAAATGGAAATAGTCAAACTTCATTCTAGGTCTTTGGGAAATTCAGAAGGTTTCCTAAAACATGTGAGTACCAGGGAAGAGGTGGGGAGTCTTATGTTCCTTTGGCCACTCTAAATTCTTACTGAAATTTTTTTTTTTTCACTTTTAATTTCCACTCATCATTTCACAGTCTATTGGTACTCTTTAACCTTTTTGTTATTCACACTTCTTGTTCCCTTTTGAAACAAAATTTTCTAAGCTTCTTATGAAAGATAAAGGTTGGGCTTGGGATGTTGGATTAACATCCCAAGAAAAAAAAATAGGAAATGACTTAAAAATAAATAGTAGGCATAATTACTGTCTAGGTTTCTTGAACAATTTTTGTGAATCAGTGTAATAGGAACAGCCATTAAAAAAAAAACTGTCTACTCTCCCTAAACTCATCTCTCATCTTTCATATGTTTTCTATAACATAGTCCACCACACTTTTTCCTAGTAGTCACACAAAAGCATTCTGAAGAAACTCACAATACTTTTTTTAAAAAAACATATATTTTATATGAAGTCAGAAATACAATCTAGGAGCACACTGGATTAGTTTCAGTGTGTATGTGTGTGTAATCATCCTAAATCTTACTTCCTATGGCTGACAAATATAGATTTGGAGAACAGGTAGCTTATGTCTTGTGGCAGCTACACAATTTTCCAGTTTGCTACATAGAAACACCTAGGCTTCCCTGAAGATATTAAGCATTCTGAATATTAAGACAATAATATTAGACTTCACAGCCCTCAATGTCAAATTCTTTATAAATCTGCTTAGTGTCTTCACTTAGACTGAATGATATGGTTCCACTATGCTTGCAGTAATAAATGAGAAGGGGAAATCTTCTTAGTTATCTATCCTTTTACACCTCTAGAATAAGATATTTCAGGGCTTCCCTGGTGGCTCAGTGGTTGAGAGTACGCCTGCCGATGCTAGAGGACAGGGGTTTGTGCCCCGGTCCGGGAGGATCCCTCATGCCGTGGAGCGGCTGGGCCCGTGAGCCATGGCCACTGAGCCTGTGCATCCGGAACCTGTGCTCCACAATGGGAGAGGCCACAACCATGAGAGGTCCGCGTACTGCAAAAAAAAAAAAAAAAAAAAAAAGATATTTCAAATTTAAAAAGAAGAACATTTCTCAACAACTAAGCTTAATTAAACCACTACCTGGAAAAAAAAAAAATAGAAAGGAACTCATATGAATCTTGTATTGTTATAAGCAAGAACAGAAAAAATATTTTTAACCTATTTATTTTATGAAATAAAAAAGCACAGCTTTTTGCAAAGATTTCCAAAGTCTTGTAAACTTCTCTGTTTCTTAAAGAAATCCAATACATAGGAAAATGATTTATTCATGTTTTTTGTCTCACCTTCTTTCAAAAGCTGGAAGTTCAAATATGGAGGTGCTTTAAAAAACTAAAAATAGAATTACCATATGACCCAGCAATCCCACTACTGGGCAGATACCCAGAGAAAACCATAATTCAAAAAAACATGTACCCCAATGTTGATCGCAGCACTATTTATGAGAGCCAGTCATGGAAGCAACCTAAACATCCATTGACAGATGAATGGACAAAGAAGATGTGGTACATATATACAATGGAATATTACTCAGCCATAAAAAGGAAAAAAAAATGGGTCATTTGTAGAGATGTGGATGGACCTAGAGACTGTCATACAGAGTGAAGTGAGTCAGAAAGAGAAAATCAAATACCATATATTAATGCATATATGTAGAATCTAGAAAAATGGTACAGATGAACTGGTTTGCAAGACAGCAATAGAGACACAGATGTAGACAACAAACATATGGACACCAAGGGAGGAAGAGGGGGGTGGGATGCATTGGGAGATAGGGATTGACATATATACATTAATATTTATAAAATAGATAACTAATGAGAACCTGCTGTATAGCACGGGGAACTCCACTTCACTTCGTTGTACAGTAGAAACTAACACAATATTGTAAAACAAGTATACCTCAATTAAAAGAAAAAGCTAGAAGTTCAGGGAATAATGTTGTACTTCTTTTCAACTGCATATTGAAAGGGCATTTTATTAAAATATCACATGGGCAGACATTTGAATTCAGCAATATGGATTTTTGAGTTATATATTGATATTTTATAGGGATTTTCAGTCAACTGCTAAGGAGTTTATTTTCAAATTGAATTTAATTGAGGAAAGTAACTGTTTGCTTGATCATACAAAAATGCATTGATAATGTGATAACATGCATGCTACCAATTCAAGATATCTATATTGTCTCACTTTAGATAGCTATATTGTTGTAAAAGTGTGCATATGTGTGTGTGCGCAAGCACCCACAGGCTCACGTGTTTTTCTGAAAATGGTACAATATACAAAGCTCATGTAAGCTCATGGTGGAGGGTAAAAAAATGACTAAAACATTCTGCTACAGGGGCTTAAAAGTTAATGAAGGAAATAAATATACATCTAGAGAACACTCACCTGAGGCAGTCCATGGGCAATGCTCACTTACACTGAAAGTTTGTTTTATAGCAGAATAGAAGCATTGAAGGATACTATATGGATGGAATATCAGCTCTATTAGTCACTAGCTGGATGAGATTTACTTAATCTCTTAAAGTATTAGTTTCCTTACCTGTAAAAATAAAATATCCATTCCTATACAATGAGGATTTTAACAATATAACATTAATATTATTGTTAACATATGAATAGAATGGTTTTTATTGTCAAGCTCTCTGTTGAGAGCTTTTCAAGCACTATGTCTTTTTATTGTTATTTATTTATTTTTTGAGGATAGATTTTAGCTTTTAAGTTATCTGAATTCACAAAGTAATTTATATTTGATTTTAATTTCCTTTATAATAAAGATCAATGTTATTTCTTTTTTTTTAGTTTACTTTTCCTTTTTTTAATTTTTTACACAATTTTTAAAGGTTACACTCCATTTATAGTTTTTACAAAATATTGGCTATATTCCTCCTGTTGTGCAATACATCCTTGTAGCCTATCTTACACCCAATTGTTTGTACCTCTCACTGTTTCATCCCTATCTTGACCCTCCCACACCCCACTGGTAACCACTAGTTTGTTCTCTATGAGTCTGCTTAAATATGGATGGAAACACAAAAGACCCCAAATAGCCAAAACAATCTTGAGAAAGAAAAACAGAGCTGGAGGAATCACGCTCCCTGACTTCAGACTACTACAAAGTTATAGTAATCAAAACAGTGTGATACTGGTATAAAAACAAACACATAGATCAATGGAACAGAATAGAGAGAAATAAATCTATGTACTTATAGTCACTTAATCTATGAAGTAGATTAAGAATATACGGTGGATAAAAGACAGCCCCTGCACTAAGTAGTGATGGGAAAACTGGGCAGCTATAAAATGATAAGATTCGAACATTTTCTAATACCATATACAAAAATAAACTCAAAATGGATTAAAGACCTAAAGATAAGACCAGATACTATAAAACTCTTACAGGAAAACTTAGGCAGAACACTCTTTGGCATAAATTGCAGCAATATTTTTTGGATCTGTCTCCTAAAGCAAAGAAAATAAACTCAAAAATAAACAAATGAGACCTAATTAGACTTAAAGCTTTTGCATAGCAAAAGAAACCATTGACGAAGCAAAAAGACAACCTACTGAATGGGAGAAAATATTTGTAAATGATATGACCGATAAGGGATCAATATCCAATATATATAAAAAACTTACACAACCCAACATCAAGAAAACAAAAAAAAATTGATTAAAAAGTAGGCAGAAGAACTGAATAGACATTTTTCCAAAGAGGAAATGCAGAAAGCCAACAGGCATATGAAACATTGCTAACCATCAGGGAACTGCAAATTAAAACCACAATGAGATATCACTTCACACCCGTCAGGATGGCTATCATCAAAAAGAACACAAATAACAAATATTAACCAGGATGTGGAGAAAAGGGAATGCTCATGCACTGTTGGTGGGAATGTAAACTGGTGCAGCCACTGTGGAAAACATTAAAGAGGTTTCTCAAAAAACTAAAAATAGAACTACTATATGACCCAGCAATTCTACTCCTGCATATAAATCTGAAAAAACAAACAAACAAAAAGACACAAATTTGAAAATATATATGCACCCCATGTTCATAGCAGCATTATTTACAATTGTCAATGTTTGGAAGCAACCTAAGTGTCCATCAACAGATGAATGGATAAAGAAGATTACACACACACACACACACACATAATGGAATACTATTCAGCCACAAATAGAATGAAATTTTGCCACTTGCAGCAACATGGATAGACTTGGAGGACATTATGCTAAGTAAAATGTCAGACAGAGAAAGGCAAATTCTGTATGATATCACTTACACATGGAATCTAAAAAATACAACAATCTTGTGAATATGCACTCTTTTAAAAAATGATGTATAATATACATATGGAAAAGTGCAAATTCTAATTGTTCAACTCTAGGAAATTTTACAAATCGAAAACATCACTGTAATATGTACCCAGATCAAGAAACTGAATATTACCAAAGATCCAGAAGCTCTTATGTGACACCTTCCTGTCACCCTATCACTAACATACTTACACCACACAAGGGTACCCGTTATCTTGATTTCCAACACTGTAAATTAGTATTTTCTGTTTTTACATTATGTATTTTAATTCTCTCAATAGCCCTTACACGTAAACAAAGTTAATTTTCTTTAAAACCCTGATGCATTGATAAAGTCAAAGGAGATTCATTCCCATGGAAGGTTACGGGAATATTTCTTGGAAAATTGATTTACTTACTTCCAATTCACTGGATTGGAATTAAAAAAACAAAACAATGAATTTATGGTTGAATGTGACCCTCTCTCCTGCCAACACTGGAATTCTGAGAAATTTATTTAGTGTCTCTGATCCCTGATTTCCTCCTATCTTAACGGCATTGTTGTAAGGATTAAATAAGATATGGAAGAATTAGTAAACTTTAAGTGCTATACAAATATAAGATGTCAGCAACAGCAGAAGTAGTAATACAAGAAAAATGTGAGAAATAGCTTTGGGCAAAACTGGCAGGTACAGGGTGTATTCAGGAAATGGCAAGAACTATATGTAGATGAGGTTGCTGTTACAGTGCTAGGTACTCGGCAGAGAGATTATTTATGAGTAAATAGATTAAAATATAGTTTAGGAACATATAGAGTCAATCTCTTTTCAATATTCAGCATGGCATGAATTTTTTAAAAAAGGAACATACATTACTCTTACATACATTTTTGTCAGTGATTGAGATCACTTTTTAGGAATTTGGGTGTGGTAAACATTTTTAGGAATTTGAAACCAGAACTGTTGTAGTTTCTTCAGCCTCTGGAGTTTAGAATTTGAAGGGTAATATAATTTACATAAGTGGGACTGCTTTCTTCTCTTTGAAGACCCAGGAGTGAAGGAGAAGAGAAAGAAGGAAAGCTTATTCTACCAGTTCTCCTGTGGCCAGTGAAAACCACAGCTTGGACTATGGGGCTACAAATGAAATGTGCATAGGAATCACTGGGGAAGCTTGTTAAAATGCAGGTTCTGGGCCCCATACCTTCAGAGACTCTAGTTTATTATGTCTCTGAAGGGAACTAAATGATTTTGATAAAGTTATTTCAGGATCTCAATATCCTGATTCTCATTTTAGGGAACAAAGAAGCAAAATATATGTAACTTAGGCTAAAAGTTGGAGGGGGGGCAGTGGACAAAAATGAAAGCATTGTAGAGCTTAGGAGGGAAAAGAAGGGAATGGGTGTTCAAATGAACCAGGAAAGAAGAGCTTAGGTGAAAAGGTGCAGAAGCCCAGAACAGCAACAAAATGTCCTGTGAGAATCACACAAGAGACAGTGTGCAGCAGGGAGATGGTTCAGAAGAATAGAATCAAAGAAGTTTAGGAAAGAAAGTATTCAGGAGACTTATGGGGGTAAAGCTCTAGTATTGTAACAAATGGCACTTGAAAAATGTAAAAGAAATCTATAAACTCTGTGATTTATACACATGAAAAGACAACGCATCAGCCATTCGTGTCTAGATAATATGCACTAACACTGAAGTTGACCCAGGTTTTGTGGGCCTGGAATGCATTCAGTAATGAACATTAAAAAATAAATAAATAAATAAAAGCAAAACATGAATAAAAATGAAATATTCAAATGAATATTTATTTAGAATGAGAAAAAAATTACGAAACAAATTTCAGAAAGCTGAGAAGAGCAACATTTAGAACAGTAACATAATAATAACTACAGCATCTATCTGGCCCATGTTGATAATGTCTTCGTAATTTGTTTTGGATCTTTGGTCTCCATGTTGAATGACAATTCAATTAATATTGTTAATTAAAGGAATGGAAAGATAGTATGTTCTTTCTTCTACCATCATTTATTGAATTATTATCATTATTATTATTATTACTATTGATTGTTTTGAAACTCTTCTTCCAGCTTCACAGCTCCTTACCAGTGATGCTGCATTTGTACCTTCTTTCACAGTTCTTTGCCAGGGGAAGGTGAGTCTTTTGCCAGGGGGAAACTTCAGAGAATTCCAGGCCTTAAGCTCTCCTGACACTTGGTGTTTCAGCAGCTCCATCTCTGCCAGATCTACTGTGCTGTTCAGTTCTCATGCTTTAGAGAGAGATTGCATGCAAGGTGGGATGGTTGTGAAGCCAGGATCGTACCCCATTCTCTATCAAAAGCAGGGAAGAGAGTGAGGTCTTCAGCCATCTTCTCTTGGGATTCAAGAATCTTGACGCTTGATGAGTTCCATAAGGGGCAGGTTGTCACTGACAGTAGGTGATACTGACCTGCAACCTGGAAACCACCACCAAGGCTGGCTAAGCCACAGGCTGGGACAGCAGCTGTGTCATCCTCAGCTTCTTCTAGGACAACTCCCATCCTGGGAAAAGGCTTATGCAAGGGAAGGTTCCTGAAGTTTAAGTTTCATTGCCCTCACAGGAATCTCGCCTCTGACTTAAACCTAGAATAAGAAAAGAATAGAAGTCAAAGTTGACCAATTATAGCATGTCTGCTCATAGCTGTATCTAGTCAGTCATTTAGTAAATTAAGATTCTGGGTTTTCCAAAGTTGAAGTTAGGTGTTAGCTAAAGAAAATATTGGTTTTAAGTGCTGTGTTGAATCCCTGAGGGAAAAATTAGTATGTCATACATTCTCAAATCTCATTAGTCCCCAGAGGTCACCACTCCCTGGACCCATGCCCAGATCTGGAAGGCATATCAATGATTGAGTTATTCTGCCATACTTGGTGCCTTTCAGAGAACAGTGTTCAAATCCTTCTCCTGGGCAGAGAGGCTGAAAGAGACTATTCTGGTCCCAATAGAAGTGTAATTTGCATGATTGTTTCCAAGAATTGATTAGCATAGAATCATAGAATAAAAACCTACTTATCATTATCATTTCAAAACCTAAATATAAAGATATACTTGCCACAATCAAAGGTTACATAATTTACTTCAAATTAAAGCCAGGAATAACTAAATTGTTATTGTGAATGGTGTGTACCATATCCTACCCTCACACAGACACACTTTGTATAGTTAGCTGACAAAATGACATATTTAAATGTCTTACAGTTGTATCACATTCTATTTTATGAGAACTTTTAGAAAATTTTTCTTCAACTTTGTGCTCTAAATTGTGGGTTATCATAATCACCATTAATGATTTGTATCATTGATTGAATCACTTAAAGGACTCTGCCAATAAAATGATAAGCATTTTTTAGGGGATAATCTATGGAATAATTGAAGTCTTTAGAAAAACTGTGAGTAGTATTTCTAATTGTATTTGACTGATGGAACCCCTCATAATGAATTGGTGCAGGATCTAAAGCAACCCTTATTGTTAATCTGATTTTCCCATCTTTGCTAAAGCCAAAATAAATTCACATTGTTGAAGAATGGAGACTAGAGGGAAAATATGTGGCTTTTTGAAAGGCATACTACCATTAAAAACAAAATATAATACCATGAAGTCTTGAACACTGTGGTCTTAGTATCTATGTCCCATGTGTTGACTGGGCTCTCGACCAGTGGTCTCACCAGAGTATTTGGTGTGTGTGTAGGTGGAAGCGTTGGGGGTAGGATACAGGGGAATTTGGAGAGTTCAACTGACATATGATCACAGTCTCCATCAGTATATCCTTCTCCAACCATCTAAAGCTACCTTTGGATAACCATATCTACTCAAAATAAACATACCATTTAATTAGGATTCATGTACATGCAATGAAGATTTGGGATCAAGACAAACCATCTAGCCCATGCCTTAGAACTGTATCCTCACCAAGTTCCCTCTACCAAGGGTCTCCTATATAGAAATTCTATAGTTACTATTTCTCTTCACTTATTTTCAGGAAAAGAGGAGTTTGTCATATAATATCCTTTGAGTAGGAAGATAACAATTGAATTTTTCACTACTAATAACTAGAGGTTTATAGAGACAGTTGTGTTGTACTATATCAAGAGTGTTTACATGTGAGATTATACATTCTCGAAATTTGTCAAACAACAATACCTTATTTATAAAACTCAACAGTACTTATACTTCACATTTATCTTATTTCGGACTGCATAAAATCATAATGCATTATATACACACATTTTCCATTTCAGAGATGAGATGTTTATGGGTTAAGGAACACAGTTAGATAGTGGTCAAATTTGGAGTCTTAGAACTCCAAGTGGAGGGTTCTATAACCATACTGAGCTCCTAAGATTCAGTCTGTTCTCTAATTTGACCATCCCACTTTCTTCCACTTAGGTTGGTTCTTATTATTTTTCCTTTTTGTTTCAATTTTTCTTACATTTTTTTTCTCCATCATACCCATGACCTAGTTTGCCTTTAAAGTTTGAGGGAAACTTTTCAGAATCCAGGAATATCAAGAGAAACTGAAGTATGTAATTATGATTTCCAAGCATGTTGGTGATATTATATATGATATAAAAGAGTATATTTCTTTAGAATATTTGTTGCTCTGTCTTTATAACAGACATGTCAGCATATTGAAGTCATGCCTCCGAGTTGCCCTTGTCTTTTCCAATGAAGTTATCCTCTCTCCCAGGAGCCAAGCCCATTTTGCAAACTGATTTAATGATGCTGGTAGGAACAGTGTTGAAAGTGACACTGTGTCATCCTGTTGGTTGCAAAGAGGTCATCAAAAATATAGATGGCAAGGAGCAATCAATCCATCTCTATCATACACAGATGGAAGGGAACTGTTTAAAACAGCAGTTCTATCATCCAAAGGTGCTTATATAAGGTGCTTATTCTCAAAGCAGCTGTCTTTATAAGAATCAATTTTTAATGGAGTTAAGGCCTTATCACTTTAAAAGTGTTTGGCTCGTCTATAACTGTTCCAAATACTCTTATTTCATTTCTCATTTGTGAAGTTTCTTCTCAGCATAAGTGCCTAGAGTAACATCTGTAAAAAACAAAACAAAAACAAAACTAATTTTTCCTTTAAAAGAAGTTTATTATATAAAATTTCAATTTTTTTTCAATTTGGAATTAATAATTATCAATTAAATATTAGTTTTCAAAAATAGTAAGCCCTTAATTAAAGAGTATGCAATAAAAAAATCTTTAAACTCAGTAGTAACAAAAATAAACTCTTCCTATAAGAGATTTAATAACTGTATAGGAGAGAGAAATGGGTTGGTGGGAATCGAGTTTGGGCTCTTTCATGCTGGATAATGACAACACTGCTGTGAAACTAACTCAAGTTTTACACCAGAGCTTGACACCCTGGCATTAACAGCCTCAGGACCTCAGTTGTTCTTGCTGAGACTTACTATAGTTATCTCCCATACCTGAATCTCCCTGACATTCCACGACACTTCTATTTTAATATAGTAGTGTTGATCCATTGACAGTATCTTTTAGCTCTGTGTTGAAAGACTTGAACCATCTGTTACATATCAAATTGACCTGCCTTAATTTAATCTGTACATACTTGAAATTTCACAAATTATTTTTGATTATCATTCTATTGGTATATAATTGACATATAATATACTTCACATACTTAAAGTGTAAAATTTGATGTTTTCATATAGGTAGACCTATGAAACCAACACCACAATCAAGATAATGGATGGATCTATCACTTCCCCAAATTCCTTATGCTCTTTTGAAATCCTCCCTCCCTTCCCCTTTCTGTCACATCCCTTAGCAACCACTAATCTGCTTTCTGTCACTATACATTTGTTTGCCTGTTTAGAATTTTACAGAATCATAATCATAAAATATTTACTCTTTCTTGTCTAGGTTATTTCACTCAGAGGGTTTTTTTGAGATTTGTTTGTGTTGATAAGTATAACGATAATACATTCCTTTATACTGCTGAGTAGTATTACTTCATATGAATTTATCACATTTTGTTTATCCATTAAGCTGTTGATGGACATTTGAACTGCTTCCAGGTTTTTTGTTATTACATATACACCTGCTATGAACATTTATATTCTAGTCATTGTAAGGACATATACTTCCATTTCTCTTAGGTAAATATCTAGGAGTGGAATACCAAGATTATATGGTTGGTATATGTTTAACATTTTAAGAAACTGACAAACTCAGGAAATTTTCCAAAGTGGTTGCACCATTTTATATTCCCACTAGTGTTCTATGAGAGTTTCATACAGTTTGCTCTGTAGTTTTACCAAGAGTTGGTATGTTCTGTTTTTTTGATCTTAGACATTTAAATAGTGTGTAGTAGTATCTTATCGTTTTAATTTATATTTTCCTAATGACTAACAATGCTGAATAAATTTCTCCTGTGATCATTTGCCATCCATATATCATTATCATTGAAGTATTTATTCAAATACTACTAACCTTTAAATTTGCGTTGTTTATTTTCTAATATTGAGTTTTAAGAATTCTTTACATATTCAGGATATGACATTTATCAAATTTTTAATTTGCAAATATCTTCATTCAATTTGTAGCTAGTTTTTTCATTCTCTTGATAGCAGTTTTCAAAAAGCAGCAGTTCTTAATTTTGTTAAAGTCCAGTTTTTCAATTTATTCTATCTTGGATTGTGCATTTGGTGTTGTCTCTGAAAAAATATTTGGTCAAAACAGATTTTCTAATCTTTTTCCTTCCAGCAGTTTTATAGTTTTTGTCTTTATATTTGGGTCTAAGGTCAATTGCTCTTTAATTTTGGCATATTATGTGAAGTATATATCAACACTTCTTTTTTCTTTCATGTGGATATTTAACTGTTCTAGCACCATTTTTTTTTTTTAAACTGGTCTCTTATTCCAGAAAATGCCTTGTACTTTGGTTAATAATTTGTCCAAGTTGGTGTGGGTCTGTTCTGTCCCACTGGTTTTTCTTTCCTTTATGCCAGTTCCACAGTATCCTGATTACTGTAATTTTACAATAGATCCTGAAGTCAAGTAGGTGTATCCTCCAATGTTGATCTTTTTCAAAGTTGTGTTATCTAGTCCTAGTTCTATTTTATCTCCATATGAATTTTTGAATCAGCTTGTAAAGTACTACCAAAATGCCTGTTTGAAATTTGATTGGGATTGCACTGAATCCATAGATCTGCAGATAAATTTGGGGAAGAATTAACATCTTAATATTCTGACCAATGAATACATCATACATGTCCATTTACTTGGATTTTTAAATTTTCTCAGCAATACTTTGTAGTTTTCAGAGTAAGTCTTGCACAATTTTGTTAAATTTATCACCAAGCATTTCATGTTTATAACGCCATTTTAAATTAAATTCTTTTCTTTATTTCAATTTCTGCTAAAGTAGTCCTAGGAAATTTTTTTGGTAAAGTAGTCCTAGGAAATTTTTTGAAGATTTTGTTGGATATTCTTTATAAATGATCATGCATTCTACCAATAAGAACAGTTTACCTCTTTCTTTTAATTTCTTGCCCAGTGGATTGTCTAGAATGACCAGTACAATGTTGAATAGAAATGCTAAAAATACACACACTAGATATTTTCCTGATTTTAAGAGTAAATCATTCAGTCTTTCACAGTTAGGCATGATCATAACTGTAAGATCTTTTATTGATACCCTTTTTTAGGTGGAGAAAATTTCCTTCTTTTCTCATATCTCAGTGCTTTTTATAGGGAAGGGATGTATAATTTTGTCAGTATTTTTTGTACTTGTTGAGGTGACCATATGTTGTTGTTGTTTGGTCTGTTTACATGGCAATTAATTTTGTTGATCTTTAATGTTAAATAAAACTTGATATCCTGAAGTAAACTCCAATTGGTCACAATGTACTTTCTTTTATATAT
>NW_006776934.1:1430668-1441409 GCF_000442215.2 Lipotes vexillifer | reverse complement strand
TATATATATATATATATATATATATATATATATATATAGTTGCATTTGGATTGGTAAAGTTTTGATAAGAATTTTTGCATCTATGTGCAGAAGTATATCAAGGTGTAGTTTTCTTTCCTTGTAATGTCTTTATATGGTTTGGGTATTAGAGTAATGCTGATCTCATAAAATTAGTTGGGTAGTATTGTAGCCTCATCAATTTTCTGGAAATGTTTGATAGAATTTCACAGTGAAGACATTTTGTTCTGGAATTTTCTTTGTGGAAATATTTTAAAATACAAACAATTCACTTGAGAGATATAGAAATATTATTTTGGAAATCTGTGTCTTTCAAGACTGTATTCATTTCATCATTTCATCACCCCCTAAAATTTTTCATATTTACTTTATTAACATTTTAATATGTGCAATCTGTGATCATATTACTTCTTCCATTCGTTATATAGGTAATTTGTACTTTTTTCTTTTTTTTTTTTTTTGGCCTAATTAGTCTGACTAGTGATTATCAATCTTAGACATCATTCAGTTGCTCATGTTTTAACTTTTAATCTAATCTGATGTTCTCCACTTTTTGAGAATATTTTTTGTATTATTTCATTTCTTTTAAATTTGTTAAGGTGTGTTTTGGGGCCCAGGATGTCATCTATCTTTGTGAATATTCTTTATGATCTTGAGATGAATGTTTATCATGCTGTTTTGAGGTGTAATGTTCTGTAAATGTCTATTAGATCATGTTGGTTGATGCTGTTGTTGAGTTCCTCTTTATCTTTGCAGATTTCCTTTCAAGTACTTATATCAGCTGAAGATAGAAGGTTATTGAAGATACCAACTATAATTTTGTATTTCTCTATTTCTCCTTGTAGTTCTATCAATTTTCACTTCTTATTATTTATTATTATTATTATTTTGATTTTATAAGTATTTAGGATCACTAGATGTTCTTGGAGAATTGAAATTTTATCATGTAATTTCCCTCTTTGTTCTTGATCACTTAATTTGCATTGAAGTCACATTTATCTGCTATTAATATTACTACTTCTGCTTTTATAAAAACAAATAATGTTTGTTGCATGGTATGTCTTTTCCTGTTTTTGTACTTTTAACCTACTTATGTTGTATCTTTATATTTGGCATGAGTTTCTTAAAGAGAGTGCATAATTTGATCATTTAGAAAAATCAACTCAATATTTTTTATTGGTATATCTAGATCATTTTCATTTAAACTAATTATTGGTATATTTGGGATTATTTCACCATTTTATTATTTGTTCCTGCCTGTTTCACCTGTTTCACTGAGGTACTTTTGTGATGGCTGTTTTAAAATCTTTGTCAGATAATTTTATCAACTGAATCATCTCAGTGTTGGAACCTGTTAATTATCTTCTCTTTTATAAATTGTGATTTTACTGCTTTTTTTTGTGTGTGTGTGTGTGTGATGAGTGATTTCAGTTGTATGAGAGTCTACATTTTATTTAAATATTCTATTTTAGCAAGCAGTCATCTTATTTAAGTTTAATGCACAAGTCCTGGCCTGCTTTTATGAGCTGTGGTTCTAATGACAACTTACTTTTCAGAGCGCTTGTAAAGTACTATTTTAATCTGTCTCATATTTGTGTGGTGATGGGAGGCTACTCTGATAATCTGGGTGCTGTTGATTTTGGTCAGTGCCAGATTAGTCAGGGATCTGCCTAGGACTTTCTTTGCAGGTTTAAAGAATTACTTTCTTTAAAAAAAATATTGGAGTATATTTGCTTTACAATGTTGTGTTAGATTCTGCTGTACAATGGAGGGAGTCAGCTACATGTATACATATATCCCCTCCCTCTTGGACCTCTCTCCCACCCCCCCATCCCACCCATCTTGGTCATCACAGAGCACCAAGCTGAGCTTCCTGTACTTTATAGCAGGTTCCCACTAGTTATCTATTTTACACATGGTAGTGTATATATGTCAATCCTAATCTCCCAATTTGTCTCACCCTCTAGGCACTCCACCGTGTCCACATGTCCATTCTCTATGTCTCTATTCCTTCCCTGAAAATACGTTCATCTGTACCATTTTTCTAGATCCCACATAATGCATTAATATACAATATCTGTTTTTCTCTTTCTGGCTTACTTCACTCTGTATGACAGACTCTAGGTCCACCCACATCTCTACAAATGACCCAATTTCATTCATTTTAATGTTTGAGTAATATTCCATTGTAATATGTACCACATCTTCTATATCCATTCATCTCTCAGACATTTAGATTGTTTCCATGTCCTGGCTATTGTAAATAGTGCTGCAATGAACATTGGGATACATATGTCCTTTTGGATTATGGTTTTCTCAAGGTATATGCCCAGAAGTGGGATTGCTGGGTCATATGGTAGATCTATTTTTAGTTTTTTAAGGAACCTCTATACTGTTCTCCACAGTGGCTGTATCAGTTTACATTCCCACCAACAGTGCAAGAGGGTTCCCTTTTCTCCACACCCTCTCCAGCATTTATTGTTTGTAGATATTTTGATGATGGCCATTCTGACTGGTATGAGGTGTTACCTCATTGTAGTTTTGATTTGCCTTTCTGTAATAATTTGTGATGTTGATCATGCTTTCATATACACCTTAGCCATCGGTATATGCTCCTTGGAGAGATGTCTATTTAGGTCTTCCACCACATGATACTATACATAAAAAATCCTAAAGATGCCACCAGAAAACTACTAGAACCAATCAATGAATTGGTAAGGTTGCAGGATACAAAATAAATGCACATAAATCTCTTGCATTCATATACACTGACAACAAAAGATCAGAAAGAGAAATTAAAGAAACAATTCCATTTACCATCACAACAAAAAAATAAATACCTAGGAATAAACCTACTTAAGGAAGCAAAAGACCTGTACTCAGAAAACTATAAAACGCTGATGAAGAAATTAAAGATGACATAAACAGATGGAGAAATACACCATGTTCTTGGATTAGAAGAATCAACCTTGTGAAAGTGACTATATTACCCAAAGCAATCTACAGATTCAATGCTATACCTATCAAATTATCAATGGCATTTTTCACAGAATTACAACAAAAAAATTTACAATTTGTATGGAAACACAAAAAACCCTGAATAGCCAGAGCAATCTTATGAAAGAAAAATGGAGCTGGAGGAATCAGGCTCCCTGGTTTCAAATTATACAAAGCTACATTAATCAAGACAGTATGGTACTGGAACAAAAACAGAAATATAGATCAATGGTACAGGATAGAAAGCCCAGAGATAAACTCACATACATATGGTCATCTAATTTATGACAAAGGAGGCAAGAATATATAATGGGGAAAAGACAGTCCCTTCAATAAATGGTGCCAGGAAAACTGGACAGCTACATGTAAAAGGATGAAATTAGAACACTATCTAACACTGTACACAAAAATAAACTCCAAATGGATTAAAGACCTAAATGTAACACTGAACACTATAAAACACTTAGAGGAAAACATAGGAAAAACACTCTTTGACATAAACCACAGCAAGATCTTTTTTGACCCACTTCCTAGAGTAATGAAAATAAAAGCAAAAATAAATAAATGGGACCTAATTCAACTTAAAAGCTTTTGCACAGCAAAGGGAACCATAAACATGACAAAAAGACAATCCTCAGAATGGGGAAAAAATATTTGCAAACGAAGCAGCAGACAATGGATTAATCTCAAAAATATACAAACAGCTCATGGAGCTCAATATCAAGAAACAAACAACCCACTCAAAAGATAAAGAATCACTTTCTTTTTTAAAGTTATGTAAGTTTCAGTTGTACAGCATTGTAGTTCAACATCTGTATACATTACAGTGTGATCACCACCATAAGTCTAGTAACCACAGATCACTATATAGTTGACCCCCTTTACACATTTTGCCCACCCCTTAACCTCCCCTTCCCCTCTGGTAACCACTAATCTGGTATCTAATGAGTTTGTTTTATTTTGTTTGTTCATTTTTTTTCCTTTTTAAAAAATATTCCTCATATGAATGAAATCATATGGCATTTTTCTTTCTTATTTCACCTAGCATAATACCCTCAAGGTCCATCCATGTTGTCACAGATGACTGGATTTCATTCTTTTGTATGGCTGAGTACTAGTAAAGTAGTAATCTTCTTTATGCATTCATTCATCCATGGACACTTAGTTTGTTTCCATATCTTGGCTATGGTACAATTCAATGAACACAAGGGTGCATATATCTTTTTAAATTAGTGTTTTGTGTTCTTCAGATAAATACCCAGAAGTGGACTAACTGGGTCATGTGGTAGTTCCAGCATCACTTTCTTTAATTTCCTCCTTTCTGATATCCTACGCCCAATGTCTCATTGGGGTGAGAGTGGTTGTAACTTGCCATCAATGGGCTGTAATTGAAATTTTCAGCTCCCTACACCACACACTCCCTCTGCTGACACCACACCACAGGGGAAGAAGAATGCTGGCTGGGCCACCTGATACCACTTCTCTTCATTGCCACTGTGGAGGGGTGGAAGGATGTTTATGGTATTTGCCTGGGAAGGACATGTACTATCAAAAAGCTTTTGGTCCTGCTAGACTGACCCTTTCCCAGTCCTTTGTCTAGAGAGAGTGGGTTTTCCTTGGAGCTCTTTTCTGTTTGTGCCTGTTGATGGTTCAGAGTTGAAGGCTTCTCTACCAGCCAACCCATTAGATATTGGAGATTAAAAATCAAAAACACAAAACCCCTGAGCTTTGTTCCTGAAGTCCTGAAGCTCCTAGTCAGTCCAACTTTCTCTCCTTACATTTCATATCATCTCACTATTATCTGTTATAGTAGGGCCTCACTTAGTGAGGGAGATCAGGGAGAAAGAAGTTTATACTATCTTATCACTAAAATACATCTTTTTAAAACTCAAGTATACTTACTAATATGCTATGGAATTGCTTACCTGTGGAAGCCATTTTGTGAAATAATAATTATGTAGGAACGAGATAAATTGTTAGTATTTTTCTATCTCTGTTCTTATGCCTGTTTTTCCCCACCTTTTTCCGCTGGTATAAGCTATTAAAAAAAAAATAGAATTAAGTAAAATAAATACTGTAGCATAGATTTTCCAATTCAGAAGCCATCATTCAGCTACTGCAGGACTTTAGGAAAATTATTTGGCTTCTCATTCCCAATTTCTTTATTTCCAAAAAGAAAATGGATATGATATTATTTTGTATTCCTTAACATTTTTTTCATCTCATGCTATTTCTCAGCCAGTCGGAATAGTTACATGCCCCTTGCTTTAGAGAAAGTTTAATCTAATTTAGTCCAATAAAGCATGAGACTCTCCTCAAATCATTTTGTTCAAGGCTTCTGAGAAAGAAAGCCAGTCTTTTTCTGGCAGGATGAGGTCAAGGAACTTGTGAACCCAGCTGCTCCCTTTTTCAACCATTCTGCACTACCAGGGGAACCAGACTTTAGATAAAATCTATACTATGAATAAAAGTAGAAAAACATGGATCATTGATAATACTGATGAAGTATTGAATCAAACAGCTTTGAAGCCTGTCCTTTTTCTGCACTCTTCAAATGTGATTTACTATTTTTAAAAGTCAGTTAATCCAGTTGGAGTTGAGTTGTATAACTTGAAGTATCCTAACTAATGTAGAATAATAATAAACTCTGCCTTATAGGAGGATGAAAATTAAATGAGATAATGAATGTTAAATGCATACTACCACTTCAGGCACATAGAAGGAGTTCAGTAACTAAAATAATCAGTGTTGATTATTTTAGGTCTTTTGGAGATTGAGATTGGAGTGAGGGAGATTAATCCCATATGTATGACAATTCAAGTTTTTAGAAAAAAGAATATATTACTAATAGTAGCTATTTCCCCTTTTTTTGTGCTATAGATAAATTAAGCACATTAATTTGTCTATTTGAATATTGAGTCTGACATATACAGCTTTAAATTACTCCTAGACAGAGGCCTCCCAATTCCCATGGTTACATTTGGAACTATTGTCTTGTTGTTGTTGAGGTTCACTGAAAACCTTTTAGCTTAGAATTTCGTGGTTGAGGATTGTTACTTATCCATCAATTTTGTTTAAAAAATAAGCATTCTATCATCTAAGAATTGTTACTTTCAAATTTGACACTATTAAGAAATTATATAAAATTTAATGAAGTTTTATTATAAAACATACAGTAAATGTGTGTTTTGTGTGTGTGTGTGTATTACCATATTCTGATCATATGGTCTAAAATGAAACATATTAAGAGACCTAGATGTGCCCCCAGGTTTTTTCAAATTTAAGTAACTAGATTCATACAAACATTCTGTTCCTTAGACAGATTGCACTGCTAAATATTTATATGTTACCAGGTTTAGACCAATATATATTGACCCATCTATATATACAATA
The DNA here is from genome assembly GCF_000442215.2 of Lipotes vexillifer. Taxonomy (NCBI): domain Eukaryota; kingdom Metazoa; phylum Chordata; class Mammalia; order Artiodactyla; family Lipotidae; genus Lipotes; species Lipotes vexillifer. Next base: position 1,435,001 of record NW_006776934.1, on the reverse strand, counting down.
TACACTGTAGAAAGTTCACGTAAGATCTCCATGCCTTTCTTACATATGTTTACTATGATGAGACATTAAAACAATAACTGGATTCAGAGATATAGCTGATTTTGCCATCAGCCAAGATTGTCAAATTTACCACAATCATTGGTCCCAGAATTTTTCAAACATTTTAATCTAGAATTTAAATATCTCTGAATACAACATCAATTTCTGTATTAACATCATACATATTACCAATATGTTTACACATTTATATAAGCAACTCTGAGGCTTAGTCGATACTTGGTGAGTAATTTGATCTTCTAGGGTAAAAATTACTTTCAGAAAAGAAAGGTATTGCAATTTAAAAACTTAATTGAAGAAGATGCAAATATTAAAATTGTCATGTTTTAAAATTATGTGTTCATTTAGTTGCATAAGACTCACTTTACATAAACCATTTCTGTATTAGCAAGACCGTAGGATAGAACATATTGTCCTTCTGGATGTGATTGCTCGGTTATTATACAAAAAGGTGGTAAAATTTAGAAATACATGGCTACTAAAAGTGTAGAAATGAATATCATCTTTTAAATGCCATCAATGCTCTTGGTTTAACTCAATATTACCTATTTTGGCTTGCAAAATTTTATTAACATAGTTTTTAGGACATCTAGAAGTATGAATTTAGCAAAAATCCTATCTTAAAGAACTCTGGTATTATATCATATGAAGAACATCTGCTGATCCAGCTGTTGTCACCATTCAAGTTCAAGCTGTTTCCAAGAAGTATCTTACCCCCAATCGTTTTATTTGTTCATTTGGCGAGAATAATCAGGGACTGAGTGCCAAACTAGATGTGATTGTTATGGTAAAAAGCGATTTGGTGAGCCTCAAGTGGGCCATAATATCTTTGCAAATCAAATGGTATGAATTGCTGCCAAGACATATTGGAGTGTACTTGATAGCTAAGATATACTGAATGGCACTGTTAACAGTGACGGTGAAATATTTTGCTTTAGCAAAGGTGAATGTGAACTCTGCACTGGGGCCTGCTATAAGTGTAGTCATTTAACCAGAACGAAGCACCTGTTATATGCTGGACTCAGGTAATTGAACCAAGAGTCTGACCTACGCAGTCAAAGTGAAATGCAGGTTGAGCATGAAACTCAGTTAATTTTGGCAATGTACAGAAACACCCACATTATCTAGGTTAGCTGTCTATGTTTTCTTTTCTCTGGATGATTGCTAAGCTCTTCATTTTCTGTAAACAGAAGAAAAGATTTGAGATATGACAGTAGTTTGATTTATTTGTAAACATTAAATAGATGTTCAAATATCATTGAGAATTGCTTCCAATTATTCAGCAAGAGAATCAGCTCAGAAACATAAAATTATTTATTTTGTACTTTGTCTCACAAATATATCTTTAATTAGAAGAAAGCAGTGACTTGTATTTCCTGTCCATTTGCCTCAGGCAATCACAAACCCCTGAATTGACCTGCCCATCAAGAGAAAAGAGAGCTGATTTTAATTAATTTTAAAATTGTGATATAAGCAAGATTCCACCAAGGAGAACAAAAAAAAAAGGCTTTTTTTATAAATGCTTTTACATTGTGCTAGGGAGGAAAGAAGCTACAGGGTAAAATGACTTGAGTGTCAATGATTTTGCAGAAATAACCATTTACAAATGTTTATATGGATGCATCATAGAGTTAAATGCCTTGCTTTTTAAGCCAAAGGTAATACATTTTACACTTCTGGGACTATGTCTCTGAGACATCCCAGGAGTACAGGTTTGCTTCTCTTGGGCATTAGGTCAGCTTCTCTGGAAAACTTAGCTGCACTGCAGTACTGCCTAATACTGTTTCTCACATGTTATATAAGAGAACTCAAGTTTACTTATGCTGGGTTTCTGTTGGGACAGAGAGCAACTTTTCTTAATATTAGTATTACACTATTTAACAATTAAAACACAATATAAATCATGATAAAAGAATTGATAAATTGATAAATTGCAATTTTTTTATCTGCAAAGAGGAGAACAGTTGTCATCTAAGAAGGCAGGACCTAATTATTTGGGAACATTGGGATAGGTCTTACTGCACCTCATTTATAAGAATCTTCACTTTACCATAATCTGCTTTTGCTAGACATTGCTTCTGTTAGTCCACCCTTCTAATGACAATGTCTCCTTCCAGCCCTCCTCTTTTACACCTTTAAATCATCAAATAACCCTCATGCCACTTCACCATATGAAAATTTCATGTCTTCAACTTGGCTGAGATCAGGCTTAGAAAGTTTTTAGGTGTCACATCCAGGAGTTTGGAATTTACTTGTATGGGAAAGCGAACAGTAAAAGATGTTTTGACAAAGTAGGGAAATTACATCCTCAGATTTAATTATATCATTAATAAAAAATTATGTATTCCTATTTTTATATAGCAAAATCTGCCAAAGAAAATTTAGTACATTTTCTAATTGGCTTTTAGAACTTTGGTAAAGTGTGTAAAAGATGCATTTTATGAAGGCTGGAAGATTTCCCAGTAAGAACCAGTCATTTTGGAGATTGATGGGGAAGAGAGATAAAAAGAGGATGCAGCAAGGCATTAGCAAACTGTGCCTTGCCAAGTGTTTTAACTTGTCAAGAGAAGTTTTTTGACCATGAATAAAAAACCCATGAAGTTCAATGAGGCTGAGAAGCTTCTGTGAGCTACCTCTATCTGCCTCTTTGGTCCAGCACAGGGATTGACTTCATCAAGTAAAAAGACCTAGGGCATCCAGGAAAGATTTAGCCTCAGTTTTTGAGAAGCAAGAGTTTGAGTGCTACAGTGATATTTTAAGGCACTTTGACACAGCCAGTTCTTGTGGCTCTTGTCTGTTGCAAGCCAGAGATGAAAAAGGGGTCAGGGCATAAGGGCAGTTGGCTTGGTACTAACAGACTTGTGTCCACATCAGCAGCAGAGTATGTGGACATTTTGGGATGGGTCTGGGCAGTTTTTTAGACAATGTTAATGCAGTCATGCAAAAAGTAGGTCAATCACAGAATTTTCCTATAGTCCAGGAATTTTCTCCATTTTTTTGAACCAGATTTCTTTCTCATTTTGCCAAAGAAGGAGCTATAGTTTTGGCAACAGTTTTCTTAGGTACTTATTCTGGTAACCAGGGGTCTATAAGATGGCCAGTGCTGTGAATCCCTCTCTCTGACAGTGAATGACCAAGCAAGCAATGATAGATCCATTGAAAAGTGATGGATTTAGCTCTGTTTCTCAATGTAAGTGTTCTCTCAATGCAGAGCTCACCCAGCAGGCCCTTTGTTCTGGCTTCCAAGACCATAATATTTAGTGTTCAGAACTCAAGCAGCCACACATATTATATAACATCTGCCATTCATAGAACTCACTACACTTGAATAATTCTTGCCCTAATTACAGTAATTTAGTTGGGTTTTAGAATCAAACTGCCTGCATCAGATTGCAGCTTCAACAAGTACTAACTATGTGCCCTTGGGCTTGTGCCCTAAACTATCTATTTACATTTCAGTTTCCCCACTGGTAGGCTGAATATAATAGCACAGGATTACTTTGATGTTTAAATGAGGTAATATCAATATGTTGAAATCCTATATAGTAGTCTCTGCACACGGTAAGTTCTCATTAAATATTAACTAGTCATTTCTTTGGTATTCTGAAGTCTTGACTACTTCCTAATGGCATTACTTTTTATCCGTTTTCCTTTAAAAAATTCAGTTCACTTTTACTGAAACTAAGCTTTTCAAGTAAAGGTTTCAGTGTAGAAACACAGCATGTTGTTAATATCCCCAGTCCAAACTGCTATACCAGATTAAGGAGACTATAGCTCAAGGGGTAAACTTGAAAATCCTTAAACTGGGGTGAAAGTGGAGTGAAGACTCCCTTCTTCGTTGCTGATGAATGAACATACACAAAAAACAAAGAATATCAAAAAGAAAAAGACAATTTAGTTTTTAAATGCCTTAATCTTTTTATTATTTACATTTTATAAGAAGACCTTGAATAATTTAATACCATTTCCCTTTATCTTGGGAAAAACTTGATTATTCATAGTACCTTGTGATGAAGATAAATAGTTTTAAGCATGTTTGGGAACTCTTAGAAATAAAATCATGCTTGGTTATTGGATTTGTTTTAAGAAGGCTTAGAAACACTGTGACATTTAGCAAGTGCATGTTTATTTGGAATAAAAAGCAGTGCTTGTACACAGTCTTTGAGAGAAACTGTAAGAAAAAGAAAAGATGTCATTTAGAAAAAAGGGAAATTTTATATATATATATATATATATATATATATATATATATATATATATTTTTTTTTTTTTTTTT
>NW_006776934.1:1417390-1430464 GCF_000442215.2 Lipotes vexillifer | reverse complement strand
GTGGTATGTGGGCCTCTCACTATTGTGGCCTCTCCCGTTGCGGAGCACAGGCTCCGGACGCTCAGGCCCAGCGGCCATGGCTCACAGGCCCAGCCACTCCGCGACATGTGAGATCTTCCCAGACCGGGGTACAAGCCCGGGTCCCCTGCATCAGCAGGCGGACTCTCAACCACTGCGCCACCAGGGAAGCCCTCACTTCAATTCTTGGTAAACAAAGCACTAGCATTTTTATTTTCTGAAAATTTGAAGAAGATATTTCTTGAATTTTCCACAAAAGAAAATGCCTCCAAATGAAATGCACCCTTCTTTCAATGCAAAAGCAGGAAAGCACAAACCTTTAAAGTACAGAAGTATTTGGAGGAAATAGAGCTGAGCAACATACACTAAAGCAATTCTGGATTTTTCTAGAATCAGCATTGGAGTGAATCATCATTGGAAAACAAAATTGTACAAGTGAGGCATGCAGAATTTTGGATTTTTTTCTGGAAAAGTATTCAGGAAGACTCAGAAAGAATATTTAATCTTCATTTTTCCTCCAATACCCCTGTGAGCCAAGCTAAATTAAACAAAAAGCATAGTTCATATTTGATTGCCCTTCTCTCTTTAGGGTTAGACTTTTCATTCCCCATTCATCTATTCTATTTCATCTAGTGCCCTGTATGTGTATGTTTAGTTTGATAATTGTTCTGTATTTGTTCCCTTGTACAAGTCAGCTAGAGAATGAGAATGTCTGTCTACCTATCTGTGTATCTATCCATCTATGAATCCATCCATCCATCCATCACATCCATCATCTCAAGTAATGTTTGTAATTTAAATAAAACTTTATGTAAATATTAATAACTCTTTTAATATAAACAAAATACTACTATTACCAAATTATTAATAACTTTTAGTCATTCTCTATTTCTTGATCAACATACACTAAAATTATAAGATTACTGAGTAGAGGGAATGTCTTTATATTTGAAAGATTGATAACTATTTCTCTAGGTCAGCATTTCCTAATAGATATTAATAAATGTATAGAACAAAATAAGAATACATAGACAAATAATTCCTGGAAATGCTCAGTGACATGAAGAAAAAGTGGATTCTTAAATGCAAAACTTTACTGAGCTCTTGGTCTAGTTATGTGCTATGTGTATGAAATATCCTACAAACCTGTATCCTTTGGTCAAAGGATCTTTCCACACAAAGCCTTTCATAGGACAGGTTTTGGAAGAAAATGGTTGTCAAATGTGGAAACTTATTTCTTGTTGATATATTTTAAAGTATGCAGTGTCATAGCACTGCTCTGCTCATAGATATTAATATGAGTTTTGTGACATAATATCCTCATTTATAAAATTAGGGGCTTGAGGAGATGAATTCTAAGACTTCTAAGCCCCTTGTGTCACAGATTTTTTTTTTATTATATAATTTTATATTATAATCACCATGATAAATTTATACTTCAATGTTAAGGATGAATAGTTGATTTTCCATTGGTAAACTCCATTTTACAAGAAAACTTATGTAGGTTGCAATTTTTAATTCAAGTAAAACATAAACGTTTGACTCTCCTGAAAGACAAGCACAACCTTCCTTTCTGCCAAAATGTACCTTTCACCAAGATTTTGCTCCACAATACTGGATGCTGATTAAGCCTATACTACTGTCAAGAATGTCATACAGAGTCTTTAATAGTCCATATTCACATGACTGAATCTGGAATGGAGCTAGAGAGCTTTTTATTTCTTTACACTCAATACTGGATATATTATTGTACCCTAATATCCCCAAATAAAAGATTTATGCAACCATGTGCAGAAAGTTATGGCAGAAAGAGCATTAACTAGGTCAAAGTATTGCTAAAGATAATTAACAATTTTGAGTCTTATATTTCATTACTGTAAAATGAGAGGATAATCTTTATATTCTCCATTTTACACTAGGGTGACTATAGAGTTTATCTTCCAAATCAAGATACTTTAAAAAATGAAATGGGACACTATTAATAATTATAACAAGCTAGTAGGTATAATTAAGTCTGTTCTGGACAAACTAAGATGAATGGTTACCCCTGCTAACAAGCAAATATAATAATGTTTAACAGAGTGTTGAAAAACTCAGTAGCTGTGCGAATACAGGGTACTATGAGATTTTTTACACAAATGTGCTTTTGATGAAGGCGATAGGAAAATGGTTGGGCTATCTTCAGTTTATAACAGGGGACACAGAATTATGGCAGTTACTCATTACCCAGACTTGTACAAGGAGGGGGCTATAAGATTAGAAAGTTGCAAGATTGATGATTAATAGATAAATGCTCTGAGTGCTTTAATGACTGGTTAATTGCTAGAGATAACTCCCTGTGTAGCAAAGGGAACACAAATGTTATTCTAAATATAAGGAAACCTGTCTCATAGTTGAGCAAACAAATTCTATATTCAGAACTTTCAAAGGTCCTTTTCTCAGATTAAGCTATATTTTAAAATTTATGGATAGTGCCCATGTCTAGAACTATTTAGGATATTTGTTTGTTTTTCATTGTTTTAACAGAAAATATTTTATCCAATATTACCTTCTGTTGGCCTATATAGACATGTTTACAATAGAAATAGCCAAAATTAAATATTCAAGAACAGCATAACAGGCTTTCTAATGTAACCCCCCTGTACTCTTTATTGAATTATGAAGAGGGTGGGAGATCTGGTCTAAATTACTATGCAAGGTGGAAATGTTCATGTTTGGTCTCTACATTATATCCATAGCATTCCAAAAATAAGATATTTGAAGTCAACCTTATATAAATCTCTCTAAGCCATTTGACAGTATTAAAATGGAATTCTGGAACCACATATTTTTTGGTCCTCACATTCATTTAAACTTGTCATCCAAACAGGGACTATTTATTGCATGGGGGTGAGGATAACATGAAAACACTGATCAGTGGTGAGATCATGAAATCCATTTTGTCATTATCTACTCTAGCAATCTAATCAAAGTAATATTTTGACAATTCTTATTAGTCTGGATGTGAGCCTCAGCCCCTGCACTCTGCAATCTGTGATTAATTTATGTAGCTACTCAGCTCTATTTACTATTTTTTTTCCAGGTTCATAATTTATTGTACAAATTGAGTATCACATGATGAGTTGATATTAGCTTCTTCAGGCATGGGAACTTAACAGATAAGGTACAGCTTAGAATCCATTTATGTTGCTTTCACAGCTGAAGGTTTTCTAGACCTTAACATAAAGTATAAGACTATTAAAGCAATACCTCCGTATGTGGCCAGTGCACAATTCTTGCTCCCCGTAAGAGTGTAAGAGTTGAAATATTTTTTGATACCAGTGAATTTGAACTGGACATCTGTTTCTGCACTCCGCCATGATTTCAACCTTCCAAAATGCACAGACTCCACCTCCAGTGCCCTTCAATTTACGTAGCGGCACCTTGGACCCGATGGAAGAAGCCCTCCATTTCCTATTAATAACGTGTTTATCATATAACTGTATTCAAGGGCTTAGCCTTTTATCTGATTTATAAACACATTTAATACATTTTGCTGATGCAAATTTTAATGTATTTAAGAAAATGGCCTATAAACTTTATTATTAATATGTAAATTTCATAGATAACTGAGACTTATCTTCTACCTAGGTCATACTCTAAACAATTTATAACAATTTTTAATGTCTTATTTAGATACCTTTGGAATGTTGAATGAAGTGTTTGAAATGAGCCTGAGGCAGCTTAGGTGGCATACATATTTCAAAGGGTAGTTTTACAATTCTAATATAGACTCCATGCACATAGAACCCCCTTTGAAGCCTATTTTTAATGTAGGCCTGGATATACTATGGGTCGTTTGTCCTCTGAAATTAAAAAAAAAAACATGAACAGGACAAAGTTTACCTGGCTTAATTTTTTTCCCCATAACATCTAAGTTATAGTGAGGTTCTACTCCAATACTCTGAACTTTTCTTGTTTTAATATAAAATTTACTTTCCTAGCACTATGCTAGATGCAAGGAAGACAATTTTAAAACAACAAAATTCTTACCTTTATGCTGTCTTTAAATCAGTGCACAAAGGTAAATGCCAATCAAGTGAGATAGACTCCCAGATTATGTAAAGGATCTAGAACAGTAGAATGACACAGAGAGGGAAACGCCATGGATAGGGAAGAAAGCTAATGGAATTTTAAACACCATGGATGGTGTAGGCTGCCACAGAAATGAAGACAACTAAAGTGGTAATAAAAACATACACAGAACTTTAGTGGTCTTGTAGCATCTAGAAAAACAAGAGTTAAAGCCTTTTGATCAAGACACCACCACACGACACCACCACACTATCTTTCTTAACTCACTAAAGTAACTATCCTTTTAGACAACATAAATGATGCCTGCCTGGACAGCCTTTGATTGTTGAATATATCACAGAAGACAAATCAACTTCATATTCTGATCTCATATTTCTCAGGAAAATGTTTTCTCTTCATTCATTTTCTCAGAAGTTAGGTCATTTAATAAAATTACCCAGGTTTCCTTCTATTTAGGTTTCTCATTGTACATTACCTCATTGGTTTCTTTTTTTAATTGAAGTATAGTTGACTTATATAATTATATTATTTTCAGGTGTACAACATAGTGTTCAGTATTTTTAAATATTATGTACCTTACAAACTCACTATAACATTATGGACTATATTCCTTATGCAGTACATCACATCACTGTGACTTATTTATTTTATAACTAGTAGTCTGTACCTCTTAGTCCCCTTTACCTCTTTCAACCATACCCTCCCACCCCTGTCAACCACTAGTTTGTTTTCTGTGTCTGCGAGTCTGTTTCCCTTTGTTTTGTGTTTAAAATTCCACATATAGGCGGAAACATCCAGTATTTGTCTTTTTCTATCTCACTTATTTCATTAAGCATAACACCCTCCAGTTCCATCCATATTGTTGCAAATGGCAAGATTTCCTTCTTTTTTGTAGTTGAGTAGTATTTCATTGTATAAATATATACCACATCTTCTTAATCCATTTATCTATTGATGGACACTTAGGTTGGTTGCATATCTTGGCTACTGTAAATAATGCTGCTCTGAACATTGGGGTGCATATATCTTTTAGAATTAGCATTTTCATTTTCTTTAGATAAGTATCCAGGTGTCTAATTGTTGGGTTGTATGGTAGTTCCATTTATAAATTTTTGAGGAAATTTCACACTGTTTTCCATAGTGGCTATATCAATTTACATTCCCACCAACAGTGCAAGAGTTTCCCTTTTCTCCACATCCTTGCAAATACTTGTTATTTGTTGTCTTTTTGATGATAGCCATTCTGACAGGTGTGAAGTGATGTCTCATTGTGGTTTTGATTTGTATTTCTCTGATGATTAGTGACTGAGCATATTTTCAAGTACGTGTTGGTCATCTGTACATCTTTGGAAAAATGCCTATTCAGGTCTTCTAGCAATTTTTTAATTGATTGTCTGTTGTTGTTGTTGTTGTTTTGATATTGAGTTGTATGAGTTCTTTATGTATTTTGGATATTAACCTCTTATTGGACATATCATTTGCAAATATCTTCTCCCATTTGTTAGGTAGGCTTTTGTTTTTTTGATGTTTTTCTTTGCTGTGAAAACGTTTTTCAGTTTGTTGTAGTCCCATTTATATTTTTGCTTTTGTTGCCCTTACCTGAGAAGACAGATCCAAAAATATACTGCTAAGACTGATGTCAAAGAGTTTACTGCTTATTTTCTTCTAGGCATTTTATGGTTTCAGGTCTCACATTTAAGCGTTTCAGTTATTTTGAGTTTATTTTGTATGGGGTGTGAAAAAGTAGTCCAGTTTTATTCTTTTGCGGGCACCTGTCCAGTTTTCCCAACACCATTTATTGAAGAGACTGTCTTTTTCCTATTGTATATTCTTGCCTCCTTTGTCAGATGTTTTTGTGTCAGTACCATACTGTTTTGATAACTATAGGTTTGTAGTATTGTTTGAAGCCAGGGATCTCTAGGTTTTCTCTTTAGCAAGATTGTATGGCTATTTGGGGTCTTTTCTGGTTCCATTCTGATTTTAGGATTATTTGTCTTAGTTCTGTGAAAAATGCCATTGGGGTCCTATTTCATAGGGGTTGCATTGAGTCTTTAGATTGCTTTGGGAGTATGGACACTTTAATGATATTAATTCTTCCAATCCATGAAGGTGAAATATCTTTCCAATTATAGCTAGTGTCTTCAATTTCTTTCATCATTGTCTTATATTTTTCAGAGTACAGCTCTTTCACCTTCATGGTTAAGTTTATTTCTACATATTTATTATTTTTGATGTGATGATGAATGGGATTGTTTTCTTGATTTCTTTTCTGGTAGTTTATTATTAATGTATAGAAATGCAGCAGATTTCTGTACATTGATTTTGTAACCTGCAACTTTACTGAATTTATTTATTATTTATTAAATAAATAATTATTTATTAGTTTTTTGGTGGAGTCTTTAGGGTTTTCTGCATAGAGTATCATGTCATCTGCGAATAATGACAGTTTTATTTCTGCCCTTCCAATATTATGTTGAATAGAAGTTGTGAGAGTGGGTGTCCTTGTTTTATTCCTGATCTTAGAGGAAAAGTTTTCAGCTTTTCACCAGTGATTATAATGTTAGCTTTAAGTTTGTCATAAATGGACTTTATTATGTTGAGGTGTTTTTCATATTCCAACTGACTTGAGAATTTTTATCTTGAATGGATGTTGAATTTTGTCAAAAGCTTTTTCTGCATCTATTGAGATTATCATGTGATTTTTATCCTTTGTTTTGTTAATATGGTGTATCACATTAATTGATTTGTGGATATTGAACCCTGCAAGGATATTCATCCTTACACCTCTGAATAAATCCCACTTGATCATGATGTATGATCCTCTTAAGGTATTGCTGAATTCAGTTTGCTAATATTTTGTTGAGGACTTTTGCATCTATATTCATCTGGGATATTCCCTATAATTTGCTTTCTTCTTAAGTGTCTTTGTCTAGTTTTGGTATCAGGGTAATGCTGGCTTTATAGAATGATTTTGGAAGTTCTCCCCCCACTTCAATTTTTTGTAATAGTTTGAGAAATGTGTGTATTAACTCCTCTTTAAATGTTTGGTAGAATTCCCCTGTGAATCTGTCTGGCCCTGGACTTTTGTTTTTTTGGGATTTTTTTGATTACTGATTTAATTTCATTACTAGTCATTGGTGTGTTCAGATTTTATGTTTCTTCCTGACTCATAATTGGAAAGTTGTATGTTTCTAGGAATTTATCCATTTCTTCTAGGTTGTCTGATTTATTGATATATAGTTGTTGGTAGTATTCTCTTACGATTGTTTGTATTTTGGTGGTGTTGCTTGTAGCTTCTCTTTCATTTCTAATTTTATTTATTTAGGCCCTCTCTTTTTTATCTTGATGAGTCTGGCTAAATGTTTATCAATTTGTTTATCTTTCAGAAAAACAGGTCTTAGTTTCAATTATTTTTTTCTATTTTTTTTTTTTTTTTGGTTCTCTATTTCATTTATTTCTGCTCTGAGTTTTACTATTTTCTTCCTTCTACTAATTTTGGGCTTTCCCTGATTCCTTTAGGTGAAAAGTTAGCTTGTTTACTTGAGATTTTTCTGGTTTCTTGATGTAGGCCTGTCTTGCTATAAACTTCCTTCTTAGAATTGCTTTTGCTAGGTCTCATAGATTTTCAAAAGTTGTGTTTCTATTTTCATTTGTCTCAGGGTATTTAAAAAATTTCCTCTTCAATTTCTTCATTGACCCATTGGTTTCTTTAGTAAAATGTTACTTAGTCTCCATATAAGTGTTTTTTCCAGTTTGTTTCCTGTAACTAATTTCTAGTTTTATACTGTTGTGATTGGAAAAGATGATTGATATGATTTAATCCTAAATTCATTGAGACTTATTTTGTGACCTAGCAAATACTATCCTGGAGAATGTTCCATGTGCACTTGGAAATAATGTGTACTCTGCTGTTTTGGGATGGAATGTTCTGTAGATATTATTAAATTCATCAGGCTTAATATGTCATTTAAGGTCAATGTTTCTGTATTGATTTTCTCTCTGGATGATTTGTCTGCTGATGTTAGTGGGGTTTTAAAGTCCACTTCCATTATTTTGTAACTGTCAATTTATTCCTTTATGTCTACTAATATTCTCTTTATAAATTTGGGTTCTCTTATGTTAGGTGCCTATATGTTTACAGATGTTATATTCTCTTCTTGGGTTGACTCTTTTATATTTATGTACTGTCTTTCTTTGTCTCTTGTTGCAGTCTTTGTTTTAAAATCTATTTTGCTACTCCAACTTTCTTTCCATTTCTGTTTGCATGAGATGTCTATTTCCTTCCCTTCACTTGCAGTCTGTATGTGTTTTTAGCTTTTGGAGTGAGTCTCTTGTAGGTAGCACATGGATGGGTGTTGCTTTTTATCCATTCAGTCATCTTTTGATTGGAGCATTTAGTCCTTTTATATTTAATGTGATTATTGATAGGTATGTACTTATTGACATTCTGTTACTTGTTTTTTGGTTGTTTTGGTAGTCCTTTTCTTCTTCTTTTAGTTTCTTTTCATGTGCTTTGATGATTTTCTTTACTGTTATGTTTGGGTTCCTTTCTCTTTGTTGCTTTTATGTGTGTGTGTGTGTGTGTGTGTGTGTGTGTGTGTGTGTATCTATTGTATGTTTTTCATCTGTGGCTATATATATATATCTTTGCTTTAAACTGATAGTTGTTTAAGTTTAAAACTCTACATTTTTACCTCTTCCCCAGGTTCTATGTTCTTGATTCCATATTTTACATCTTTTTGTTTATCTCTTAACTACTTATTGTAGTTATCATTGATTTCTTTAGACTTTTGTCTTTTAATCTTCATACTGACTTTTTAAGTTGTTGATACACTGCATTTAGTATATAATTGCCTTTACCAGTGAGATTTTTTGCCTTCATATATTTCCTTATTTCTTGTTATGGCCTTTCTTTTTCACTTAAGGAAGGTCCTTCAATATTTCTTTTAAGGCCAATTTAGTGGTGACAGACTCTTAGTTTTTGCTTGTCTGGGAAACTCTTTATTTCTCTTTCAATTCTGATAACCTTGCTGTGTAGAGTATCCTTGGCTGTAGGTTTTTTCTTCATTTCAGCACTGTGAGTATATCATGACATGCATTTCTGGCCTTCAAAACTTCTGTTGAGAAAAATCAGCTTATAGCCTTATGGGAGTTTCCTTGTATGTAACTCTTCGTTTTTCTCTTGATGCCTTTAAAATTCTCTCTTTATATTTAACATTTGCCATTTTAATTATGATATGTTTTACTGTGAGTCCCTTTGGGTTCATGTTGTTTGGGACTCTGTATTTTCTGGATCTGACCTGGATATTTGTTTTCTTCCCCAGATTAGGGAAGTTTTCAGCCATTATTTCATCAGATAAGTTTTCTGCCTTTTTCTCTCTCTCTTCTCTTCCTGGAACACCTATAATGTGAATGTTAGTATACTTAATGTTGTCTCTGGGGTCCCTTAAAATATTTTAATTTCTTAAATTCTTTTTTTCTTTTTTGTCTGTTCTTATTGAATGATTTCCACTATTCCGTTTTCTTGGTCACTTATGTGTTCTTCTTTATCATCTAATCTGTTGTTGATTTCTTCTAAAGTATTTTTCATTTCAGTTATTGTATCCTTCAGCTCTGATTTGTCCCTTTTTTTTTTTTTTTTCTAATTCTTTGTTAAGTTCTCACTGTGTTTCTTTATTCTGCTGAGGTCAGGGAGTATTTTTATTACTGTTGCTTTGAACTCTTTATCAGGTAAAATACTTAGCTCTGTTTCATTAGGGTTTTTTTGGTGAGGGTTGTTTTGTTCTCTTGTTTGGGTACATAGTCCTCTCTTTTCTCAATTTGTTTGGCTTTCCATGTTTCTCTATGTATTAGGTGAAACAGTTATCTATGGGGGTATTGGAGGTGTGCCTGATGGTTTGACAGAGGGCTGGAGCTGAAGTGAGCATGGGGTGCAGCTTCTCCCTGGTTTATTGGAAGCTGGCTCCTTGGTGGGGTTAGGGGGCTGGAGCTGGAGCCCAGTGCAGGCCAGTGTTTCTCCTGGGGAATGTTGGAAACAACCACCTTGGTGGGGGTGAGCTGGAGCCAGAGGGGCTAGAGCTGGAGACTAGTGCATGACAAGACTTCTTCTGAGTATTTTTTTAGGGCTGCTGCTTTGTGGGAGGTTTGGAACCAGAGCAGGCTGTGGGCTGGGGGGCTGTGCTGGGACCATCTTGGAAGACCAGCTAGAATACAAGGTGCTTTTCAATCTGCTGCCTCTGTGCTAAGATGTGGAGTGAGTACGTTTGTGTGAATGTCCTTTAAGAACAGCCTAGGTATTTTTTTCTTTTTCTTTTTTCCTACAGCCCTCTGGCTCTTCTAGTCATAAACCCTGCTTGTTTCAAAGCCAGTTAAGGGGGTTTATCTTCCTGGTGCCAGTACCCAGGGCTTGAGTACCCAATATGGGGTTCAAAACCCTTGCTCATTAGGTAGGACCTCTAAGTTTGTGATATCCCCTCCCACTTGTGGCTTGCTCACCAAGGGCACGTGTCCTGACTAGATCACTTTTTTCTTCTCCAACTTGCTTTGATGTGTTTTTGTTTTTGTTTTTCTTTATATACTTGACTGTAGAAGAGCTGTTCTGCTAGTCTTCAGGTCTTTCTCAGATAAAGTTGTTCTATATGTCTTTGTAATTTTGTTGTGTTCATGAGAGGAGGTGAACTCAGGGTCTTCCTACTCTGCCTTCTTGATCTTGCCTCCAAATTGGAGTTCTTGTATAAAGTTATTGTGTATAATTTTAGGCAGCCTATACGCTTTTCTCAGTACAGGTACTCATTGGAAAAGATCATTTCCAAGGTCCAAGACCAGCTTGGGAAAACAATCAAACACTAAACTGGTAACATGTGGTACATAGCCTGGTGTTAGCAGCCCTTTGTCCCCTCAGAAACGTGATAGGGAAAATGCTAGCATTCTTTGCATTGTATGTATGCATGCTTTTGAGGTCATTTTCTTATCTCTTATTAGAACATTTTGCAATATATAATCATGTTATCTTGAACAGTATGAAAGGAAAATTTAAAAAAAAAACCTAAATACCAGGACAAGTGTAGAAATTAATTTGTATGCTAAGTGGTTGGGTTCCTGGACTTTGTGCCTGGAAAAGAGGTTGAATTACAAAAGCAAATGATGGAAGTATCATTGAGAAAAAAAAAAATTAAAATAGCTTTGACAAAGCTTCTAATACAGAATTTGAACAGAATTTATCATATATCCTAATTCTAAACCACAGTATCAACTTCCTCTTTGGGTTGACTCAGTTATGACTGATTAACTCTGAACTGAAAATTAAATAATCAATATTAAGTAGATTATAAAAAGGTTGCTAAGGAAATGGAACTACTATTTTGTTGAGGATCTATAATATGCCAAATATTTTATGTATTACTTTATAACATCTGGGAGGGAAGAAATTATTATCACCTTCACTCTTTAGATAAGAACAACTTCCCAGTTTAGAGCTATTAAGTGATAGTGGTGAGGTTGATTTGAACCCATAAGTTCCTGACTCTACACAAACATTAGCATTTCTATAATAAATTAAAAATTAAATAAATATTTCTCAATTACCTTTTCAACATATTATATGGTCATAAGGGCTGTTAAAGCAAAAGAAAAATATCTGATATTTCCTTACAGCTGTCAAGTAAAAGGTAGAGAGAATTTGGTGGTCTTAGTTGACATGAGTCAGACCATAAGAAAGAGCAGGAGAGAATAAAGTGGAAAGGTCTTCACTCAGCCCTCTTCCTTCTTCTGAGGCCTGTTACCTCAGTAAAGGAGATTTCTGATTTCTCTGTAGACATTTTAGAAAAGTTAAAAAAAGCTGGAAAATAAAGTCTGAGTTAGGACATGGAGAAACTCTTATCCTGTATAAACATAGTTGTGTTCATTATTCTTACCAGTTCTTAATTATTTTTTAATTTCAAAAGTAGAAGTAATGTTCATTTTACATCATGAAACAAAGAAAATGTTTTAAAGAAAAATGTAAAATATCTCCCCTCGACCCTTTTAAATATTAATAGCTTCATGGTATCTCCCCAGACTCTTATCCATACACATATAGGAGGCTTATTGATCTTTTTAAAAGTGTGATAATAACTTTGGCTCATAATTTTCTTATTTAAAATATATCATGGTCATCTTTCCAAATTAAAATAAACATCTAAGTAATTCTCTTTTAATAACTGCATTAACAACCTCAATATGATCATAACGCTAATCTACATAACTGCTCCCCCATTGAGAGTTATCTTGCTATTACAATTAATGCTGTAATATTTTGCAAGTACTGATGCTTTTGTTTTAATAGGCTAGGTTTTCAAAAGTTACTAATAGATTACATATATATATATATTTTTTTTAACATCTTTATTGGGGTATAATTGCTTTACAATGGTGTGTTAGTTTCTGCTTTATAACAGAGTGAGTCAGTTATACATATACATATGTTCCCATATCTCTTCCCTCTTTGTCTCCCTCCCTCCCTTGAGGAAACATCATATTGTTTTCCATAATGCCTGTACTAACTTACATTCCCACTAACAGTGTACAAGGGAATTGTACTCTTTTCTCTATACCCTCACCAACACTTATCTATTGTCTTTTTGATAATAGCAGTCCTAGCAGATGTAAGGCAATATCTCACTGTGGTTTTGATTTGCATTTGCCTGATGATTAGCGATGTTGAGCACCTTTTCGTATACCTGAGGGCCATTTGTATGTCTTTGGGAACAGGTCTATTCAGGTTCTATGACCATTTTAAAATCAGATTATTTGGTTTTTATGCTATTGAGTTGTATGAGTTCCTTATATATTTTGGATATTAACCCCTTATCAGATATATGGTTTGCAAACATTTTCTCCCGTTCCATATGTTGCCTTTTCATTTTGTTTATTGCTTCCTTTGATGTAGAGAAGCTTTTTTTTTTTTTTTTTTTTTTTTTTTTCCGTAACCCAGGCTCTTCCCTT
>NW_006776934.1:1384138-1417123 GCF_000442215.2 Lipotes vexillifer | reverse complement strand
GTGTGTTAGTTTCTGCTTTATAACAGAGTGAGTCAGTTATACATATATATATGTTCCCATATCTCTTCCCTCTTTGTCTCCCTCCCTCCCACCCTCCCTATCCCACCCCTCCAGACAGCCACAAAGAACCGAGCCGGTTTCCCTGTGCCATGCGGCTGCTTCCCACTGGCTATCTACCTTACGTTTGTTAGTATATATATGTCCATGTCTCTCTCTCGCCCTAACACACCTCACCCTTCCCCCTCCCCATATCCTCAAGTCTGTTCTCCAGTAGGTCTCTGTCTTTATTCCTGTTTTACCCCTAGGTTCTTCATAACATTTTTTTTTCTTAAATTCCATATATATGTGTTAGCATACGGTATTTGTCCTTCTCTTTCTGACTTACTTCACTCCGTATGACAGACTCTAGATCTATCCACCTCATTACAAATAGCTCAATTTCGTTTCTTTTTATGGCTGAGTAATATTCCATTGTATATATGTGCCACATCTTCTTTATCCATTCATCCGACGGCGGGCACTTAGGTTGTTTCCATCTCCGGGCTATTGTAAATAGAGCTGCAATGAACATTTTGGTACATGACTCTTTCTGAATTCTGGTTTCCTCAGGGTATATACCTAGTAGTGGGATTGCTGGGTCATATGGTAGTTCTATTTGTAGTTTTTTAAGGAACCTCCATACTGTTCTCCATAGTGGCTGAACCAATTCACATTCCCACCAGCAGTGCAAGAGTGTTCCCTTTTCTCCACACCCTCTCCAGCATTTATTGTTTCTAGATTTTTTGATGATGGCCATTCTGACTGGTGTGAGATGATATCTCATTGTAGTTTTGATTTGCATTTCTCTAATGATTAATGATGTTGAGCATTCTTTCATGTGTTTGTTGGCAGTCTGTATATCTTCTTTGGAGAAATGTCTATTTAGGTCTTCTGCCCATTTTTGGATTGGGTTGTTTATTTTTTTGTTATTGAGCTGCATGAGCTGCCTGTAAATTTTGGAGATTAATCCTTTGTCAGTTGATTCATTTGCAAATATTTTCTCCCATTCTGAGGGCTGTCTTTTGGTCTTGTTTATGGTTTCCTTTGCTGTGCAAAAGCTTTGAAGTTTCATTAGGTCCCATTTGTTTCCTTTTGTTTTTATCTCCATTACTCTAGGAGATGGGTCAAGAAGGATCTTGCTGTGACTTACGTCATAGAGTGTTCTGCCTATGTTTTCCTCTAAGAGTTTGATAGTTTCTGGCCTTACATTTAGGTCTTTAATCCATTTTGAGCTTATTTTTGTGTATGGTGTTAGGGAGTGATCTAATCTCATACTTTTACATGTACCTGTCCAGTTTTCCCAGCACCACTTATTGAAGAGGCTGTCCTTTCTCCACTGTATATTCCTGCCACCTTTATCAAAGATAAGGTGACCATATGTGCATGGGTTTATCTCTGGGCTTTCTATCCTATTCCATTGATCTATCTTTCTGTTTTTGTGCCAGTACCATACTGTCTTGATTACTGTAGCTTTGTAGTATAGTCTGAAGTCAGGCAGCCTGATTCCTCCAGCTCCATTTTTTGTTCTCAAGATTGCTTTGGCTATTCGGGGTCTTTTGTGTTTCCATACAAATTGTGAAATTTTTTGTTCTAGTTCTGTGAAAAATGCCAGTGGTAGTTTGATAGGGATTGCATTGAATCTATAGATTGCTTTGGGAAGTAGAGTCATTTTCACAATGTTGATTCTTCCAATCCAAGAACATGGTATATCTCTCCATCTGTTTGTATCATCTTTAATTTCTTTCATCAGTGTCTTATAATTTTCTGCATACAGGTCTTTTGTCTCCTTAGGTAGGTTTATTCCTAGATATTTTATTCTTTTTGTTGCAATGGTAAATGGGAGTGTTTTCTTGATTTCACTTTCAGATTTTTCATCATTAGTATATAGGAATGCCAGAGATTTCTGTGCATTAATTTTGTATCCTGCTACTTTACCAAATTCATTGATTAGCTCTAGTAGTTTTCTGGTAGCATCTTTAGGATTCTCTATGTATAGTATCATGTCATCTGCAAACAGTGACAGCTTTACTTCTTCTTTTCCGATTTGGATTCCTTTTATTTCCTTTTCTTCTCTGATTGCTGTGGCTAAAACTTCCAAAACTATGTTGAATAAGAGTGGTGAGAGTGGGCAACCTTGTCTTGTTCCTGACCTTAGTGGAAATGCTTTCAGTTTTTCGCCATTGAGGATGATGTTGGCTGTGGGCTTGTCATATACGGCCTTTATTATATTGAGGAAAGTTCCCTCTACACCTACTTTCTGCAGGGTTTTTATCATAAATGGGTGTTGAATTTTGTCAAAAGCTTTCTCTGCATCTATTGAGATGATCATATGGTTTTTCTCCTTCAATTTGTTAATATGGTTAATCACATTGATAGATTTGCGTATATTGAAGAATCCTTGCATTCCTGGAATAAACCCCACTTGATCATGGTGTATGATCCTTTTAATGTGCTGTTGGATTCTGTTTGCTAGTATTTTGTTGAGGATTTTTGCATCTATGTTCATCAGTGATATTGGCCTGTAGTTTTCTTTCTTTGTGACATCCTTGTCTGGTTTTGGTATCAAGGTGATGGTGGCCTCGTAGAATGAGTTTGGGAGTGTTCCTCCCTCTGCTATATTTTGGAAGAGTTTGAGAAGAATAGGTGTTAGCTCTTCTCTAAATGTTTGATAGAATTCGCCTGTGAAGCCATCTGGTCCTGGGCTTTTGTTTGTTGGAAGATTTTTAATCACAGTTTCAATTTCAGTGTTTGTGATTGGTCTGTTCATATTTTCTATTTCTTCCTGATTCAGTCTTGGCAGTTTGTGCATTTCTAAGAATTTGTCCATTTCTTCCAGATTGTCCATTTTATTGGCATAGAGTTGCTTGTAGTAATCCCTCATGATTTTTTGTATTTCTGCAGTGTCAGTTGTTACTTCTCCTTTTTCATTTCTGATTCTATTGATTTGAGTCTTCTCCCTTATTTTCTTGATGAGTCTGGCTAATGGTTTATCAATTTTGTTAATCTTCTCAAAGAACCAGCTTTTAGTTTTATTGATCTTTGCTATTGTTTCCTTCATTTCTTTTTCATTTATTTCTGATCTGATTTTTATGATTTCTTTCCTTCTGCTAACTCTGGGGTTTTTTTGTTCTTCTTTCTCTAATTGCTTGAGGTGCAAGGTTAGGTTGTTTATTCGAGATGTTTCCTGCTTCTTAAGGTGGGCTTGTATTGCTATAAACTTCCCTCTTAGAACTGCTTTTGCTGCATCCCATAGGTTTTGGGTCGTTGTATCTCCATTGTCATTTGTTTCTAGGTATTTTTTAATTTCCTCTTTGATTTCTTCAGTGATCACTTCGTTACTAAGTAGTGTATTGTTTAGCCTCCATGTGTTTGTATTTTTTACTGCTCTTTTCCTATAATTGATATCTAATCTCATGGCGTTGTGGTCGGAAAAGATACTTGATATAATTTCAATTTTCTTAAATTTACCAAGGCTTGATTTGTGACCCAAGATATGATCTATCCTGGAGAATGTTCCATGAGCACTTGAGAAAAATGTGTATTCTGTTGTTTTTGGATGGAGTGTCCTATAAATATCAATTAAGTCCATCCTGTTTAATGTATCATTTAAAGCTTGTGTTTCCTTATTTATTTTCATTTTGGATGATCTGTCCATTGGTGAAAGTGGGGTGTTGAAGTCCCCTACTATGAATGTGTTACTGTCGATTTCCCCTTTTATGGCTGCTAGTTTTTGCCTTATGTATTGAGGTGCTCCTATGTTGGGTGCATAAATATTTACAATTGTTATATCTTCTTCTTGGATCGATCCCTTAATCATTATGTAGTGTCCTTCTTTGTCTCTTCTGATAGTCCTTATTTTAAAGTCTATTTTGTCTGATATGAGAATTGCTACTCCAGCTTTCTTTTGGTTTCCATTTGCATGGAATATCTTTTTCCATCCCCTTACTTTCAGTCTGTATGTGTCTCTAGGTCTGAAGTGGGTCTCTTGTAGACAGCATATATATGGGTCTTGTTTTTGTATCCATTCAGCCAATCTGTGTCTTTTGGTGGGAGCATTTAGTCCATTTACATTTAAGGTAATTATCGATATGTATGTTCCTATTCCCATTTTCTAAATTGTTTTGGGTTCGTTATTATAGGACTTTTCCTTCTCTTGTGTTTTTGTCTAGAGAAGTTCCTTTAGCATTTGTTGTAAAGCTGGTTTGGTGGTGCTGAACTCTCTCAGCTTTTGCTTGTCTGTAAAGGTTTTAATTTCTCCATCAAATCTGAATGAGATCCTTGCTGGGTAGAGTAATCTTGGTTGCAGGTTTTTCTCCTTCATCACTTTCAGTATGTCCTGCCACTCCCTTCTGGCTTGTAGAGTTTCTGCTGAGAGATCAGCTGTTAACCTTAGGGGACTAGTGCCTGTGTTGTGGTGTATGAATGAGCCTAGATCTTGTCTCTCTAGTGGGCAGGTCCACGTCTGGTGGTGTGTTTTGGGGTGTCTGTGGACTTATTATGATTTTAGGCAGCCTCTCTGCTAGTGGGTGGGGTTGTGTTCCTGTTTTGCTATATGGTTGGCATAGGTTGTCCAGCACTGTAGCTTGCTGGTCGTTGAGCGAAGCTGGGTGCTGGTGTTGAGATGGAGATCTCTGGGAGATTTTCGCCGTTTGATATTATGTGGGGCTGGGAGGTCTCTTCTTGACGAGTGTTCTGAAGTTGGCTCTCCCACCTCAGAGGCAGAGTCCTGACTCCTGGCTGGAGCAGCAAGAGCCTTTCATCCACTCGGCTCAGAATAAAAGGGAGAGAAAGTAGAGAGAATTAGTATAAGTAGGAGGAAATAGGAAAGAAAGAAAGAAAGAAAGAAAGAGAGGAGGGAAGGAAGGAAGGAGGGAAGGAAGAAAGAAAGAAAGAAGAAAAGAAAGGAAGAAGGCAAGAAGGAAAGAAAGGAGGGAGGGAGGGAGGAGGGAAGGAAGGAAGGAATGAGGGAAGGAAGGAAAAAATACAGAAAGAAAGAAGATACAGTAAAATAAAATAAAGTATAATAAAGTTATTGAATTAAAAAAATAATTATTTAGAGGAAAAAAAAAAGGGAAGGATAGAACCTTAGGACAAATGGTGGAAGCAAAGTTATAGAGACAAAATCTTACATAGAAGCATACACATATACCCTCACAAAAAGAGGTAAAGTGGAAAAAATCATAAAACTTGCTCTCCAAGTCCACCTCCTCAATTTGGGACGATTCGTTGTCTCAAAAAGGGAAGGAAGGAAGGAAAGATAGAAAGAAGGTAAAGTATAATAGAGTTGTTTAAATTAAAATTAATTATTAAGAAAAAAATTAAAACAAACAAACAAACAAAAAAAACAATGGTCGGATAGAACGCTGGGACAAATGGTGGAAGCAAACCTATACAGACAAGATCTCACACAGAAGCATACACATACACATTCACAAAAAGAGGAAAAGGGGAAAAAATCATAGATCTTGCTCTAGAAGTCCGCCTCCTCAATTTGGGATGATTCGCTGTCTATTCATGTATTCCACAGAGGCAGGGTACATCAGATTGATTGTGTAGCTTTAATCTGCTGTTTCTGAGCCTGCTGGGAGAGATTTCCCTTTTTCTTCTTTGTTCTCACAGCTCACAGGGGCTCAGCTTTCGATTTGGCCCTGCCTCTGCGTGTAGGTCGCTGGAGGGCGTCTGTTTTTTGCTCAGACAGGACGGGGTTAAAGGAGCCGCTGACTCGGGGGCTCTGGCGCACTCAGGCCGGGGGCAGGGAGGGGCACGGAGTGCGGGGCGGGCCTGCGGCGGCAGAAGTCGGCGTGACGTTGCAGCAGCCTGAGGCCCGCCGTGTGTTCTCCCTGAGAAATTGTCCCTGGGTCCCGGGAACCTGGCAGTGGCGGGCTGCACAGGCTCCCCGGAAGAGGGGTGGGGGCAGTGACCTGTGCTCGCACACAGGCCCCTTGGTGGCGGCAGCAGCAGCCTTAGCGTCTCCCGCCCGTCTCTGGTTTCCGAGCTTTTAGCCGCGGCTCGCGCCCGTCTCTGGAGTTCCTTTAGGCAGCGCTCTTAAAACCCCTCTCCTCGCGCACCAGGAAACACAGAGGCAAGAAAAAGTCTCTTGCCTCCTCAGCAGGTGCAGCCTTTTCCCCGGACTCCCTCCCGGCTAGCCGTGGCGCACTAACCCCTTCGGGCTATGTTCAAGCCGCCAACCCCAGTCCTCTCCCTGAGCTCCGACCGAAACCGAAACCGAGCCTCAGCTCGCAGCCCCGCCCGCCCCCGGCGGGTGAGCACACGAGCCTCTCGGGCTGGTGAGCGCCGGTCGGCGCCGATCCTCTGTGCGGGAATCTCTCCGCTTTGCCCTCCGCGCCCCTGTTGCTGTGCTCTCCTCCGCGGCTCCGAAGCTCCCCGCTCCGCCTCCCGCAATCTCTGCCCACGAAGGGGCTTCCTAGTGTGTGGAGACCTTTCCTCCTTCACAGCTCCCTCCCACTGGTGCAGGTGCCGTCCCTATTCTATTGTCTCTGTTTTTAATTAATTTTTTCTTTTGCCCTACCCAGATACGTGGGGAGTTTCTTGCCTTTTGGGAGGTCTGAGGTCTTCTGCCAGCATTCAGTAGGTGTTCTGTAGGAGTTGTTCCACATGTAGATGTATTTCTGGTGTATTTGTGGGGAGGAAGGTGATCTCCGCGTCTTACTCCTCCGCCATCTTTCCACCGCCCCCTACATATATTTTTAGTTTTGATGTATAGTCAGATTGCTTTTTGTATCAGTTAGGTTCCAGCATGAAACACTGACATATGAAAATCATCAAATTTGAGAAAAGTTTAATAAAAGGACCAGTTATAAAAGAGTGGACAGGATTTAGGGAGAACACCAGGGATGGTTCAATTCTCTAGTGCTAGTAACACTGAGGAATTACCACTTCTAGATCAGAGGGCTCTAGAAACAGAATGTGTGAAGAGGGTTGCCCCACAGGAGTTGCAACCTTCCTTGAGAGATGCAGTCAGGCAGTGGAGATCCTGACATTAGGGAGTTGATGAAATGCATACTATGACCTCAGCCTTCTTCCTCATTCTCATCTTCTGCTGAATCCCCTCACTGGCTGAATAAAACGAAGAAATTCAAGGGACAGATATCCTATTAATGTAATTTCTGCAGGTAGTTTCCCAAAAAACTCAAAGAAGAATGGGGAAAAGTTTGAGAATGGACCAAGGGGAATGAATGGAAAATATACTTCACAGCATTCATCTCAAATACTTTACCATTGATCTTTTCCTTTGTCCAAGTAAAATGATTGTGCTTCTGCCACAGAGATCACAAGAATCCTTTCAATTACCATGTCAATGTGGGGTGAAATCAGTTAAGGAACTGATATCCAGTATCTCATTAAGAAGATATCCAGCATCTCATTAAAAATAAAAACCCCAAAAATAAATATGTTACAGAAATTCATACCTCCTCAGTCTCTGCATTTTATAATTTTTTAATATCCCAATCTGATGGAAAAATTGAAATCTTGTTTAACAAAATTTTGCAATTACCTTTATTCTGTTGAGTTGAACATATTTTCGAGTGTTTATTGGCTATTTAGATTTCCTTACTTGTGAATTGCTTATTCATATCCTTTGCCAACTTTTTCTACTATATCAGTTAAAAAAAAAACCTCTTTAAATATTAAGCATTCATTCACTTATTCATTCATTCAATACATATGCATTGAATGTCCACTATGTGACAGGTTTTATTCTAGGCAGTGGAATCCAATGAACAAAATAGGCAAAAATGCCTGCCTTCATGAAAATCATATTCTAGAGATGAGAGACATGAATTAGTACAACATATGGTATATTAGATGCTGAAACATAAGCAGGAGGGAGGAGGCAAAGCGAAAGATGATTTTTGGAAATGCTATTTTAAATGGAATAGTCAAAAAATATTCTAGAGAAAATGTAGCTAAGCAAAGATCCAAGGATCTAAGCTAGGGAATGGTGTCTGTACTTTGTAAAGAACATTCCAGAGAAAAGAACAAGCACAAATTCCCTTTGGTGAGCATTTCTGACTGATGGTTGAACTGTTGGGAAGGCTGTGTGGTTGGAGTACAATGACAAAGAGTGAGAAAGTAGAAAATTAGATCAGGGATCCTATGGTAGTAGAAGACTAATAAATAATTGAGGGTCCATGGATCCATTATAGGAATTTTACTTTTTATTCTGAGTGAAATGGGAAGTCATTAGAAAGATCTGAGCTGAACAGTGACAAGATCTAACTCATTTTAAAGAATCATTCTGGCTTCCAAATTGATGTTTGGCCAGATAGGGAGGAGATTTGGTAAAGGCAGAACCAAGAAGATAACTTTGGAGACTACTTCAGTAATCCAGGAAAGAAATGATAGTGAACTGAGGTGGCAGTGGAGGATAAAACAATGGTTGAATTCTGGGTATATTCTGAAAGTACAGCAGATAAGTAGATGTTGAAGTTTTAGATGTTGCATTTAAATTTGGTTGTTGGTTTGAGGATCAGAGGTCTTGTTAATAGCAGGATAAGTTTGAGATGACTACCATCCATCCCAGATGGGGTCACAGTTGGATGTAGAAGTCTGGAGTATCTTGGGGAGATACCAGCTGGGGATATTGTCACTTGTATATGAAATGTGTTTAAATTATTTTTTCACAATTTTTCATTTGCCTTTTGACATTTTTTTCCATTCTTTTTGATGTCATTGCTATTGTTTTTTTGTCTCTGTTCCTTTGTTCTGTTTTGTAGTTGCTTAGCAAAATCTCTAACAGCACTAGTTTATAAATATAGTTATTTAATTTTTTCTTCCAATCATACTTAAGGTTAGAGAAAAAACATAACACTTTATAAACTTTATAATTTTGTATAATTTTAATCCAGTTGAAACATATTTTAAAATATAGTATAAATGGAGTATTCTAGCTTTGTTGCCAGAAGAAAGCCAGTAATAAAGTGAACAGTAATTTACCTGTATTTTTCAATATTGCAAAATATGTTTTTTAAAGGTGAATAATGTAGAGGAACATCAAAAAGGAAAAAAAAAGTCAAAGAGTAAGATCTTAAGTACCTATATATTTACGTATTCTGTGAAAAAGACTCATAAAGAAAATGTCAATATCTTTCAACATGTACACAAGTAATTGGGAAGCTTTTGATCTGTATTCTTCACAAATGCTTTTTTTCTTTCTTTACAGAAAGTCAAGAGCTCACTTTTTTCAATTGTAATAATGACAAATACCACCCCCAGCCCCTCCACACATATTATGTATTTTTAAAACTGAATATGGATCACCTTTACAAAGCTCTGTGTTTTACAAAGACTGTTGTCAGTTATAAAAAACAGTTATTTTATATCATGAGGATTTTTATAATTTGTCTGCAAAATGATTTTGACTTACATCATGTTTGCATCTAAGGGTTTAAAAAATATTGAGTTCATTGAATAGCCATTAATGAATTATTGATGACGAAGCAAGATTTA
The DNA here is from genome assembly GCF_000442215.2 of Lipotes vexillifer. Taxonomy (NCBI): domain Eukaryota; kingdom Metazoa; phylum Chordata; class Mammalia; order Artiodactyla; family Lipotidae; genus Lipotes; species Lipotes vexillifer. Next base: position 1,407,613 of record NW_006776934.1, on the reverse strand, counting down.
AGTCTTGTTTTTTTTTTTTTTGTTTGTTTGTTTTTAAATAAACTAACTTTTAAAACTATTAGGGGGAAAAAAAGTCACTAACATAATTTAGCATTCTCAACAAACGTTTTTAAACTTCTTTCACATTCTCAGAAACATATTACAAAAGCTGAAAGACCAGTACTATTTATAGCAAGGGGTTATATTTTTTTTAATTTGTAGAATAAAAAATAAAGTCTGCTTGGCCACAATAATTCATTAGCATACTGATCTCCTTAATTTCTACATTATATATACATATATATATGTATATATATACTTTTTTATTTATTTACATTTTCATTTATTTTTAAATTATAATATTTGTCTTGATTTTCTTTACATTTTCATTTTTTTAAGCTCTAATATTTGTCTTGATTTTATTTGTTTCAGTAGTTTCTTAAGTTTGAAGATATCAAGTCAAAGTTGCTGAGATTTGGCCATGAGATGGCCTTTGGAGAGTAATATAAAAATAATTTGATGATAATAGTGAATGAAACCTGAATTTAGAACAATAATAACAAAATTCCAGGAAAGAATGGAAGGGTGGGAAATGAAACAGAAGAATATGCACATTTCTGAAGTTTGGAAATTATTTCAAAAGAAAGGAAAATATTAATCATGCAGTAACTGTTTAATCTTTAAGCCATGATTCTTTGGGGCTGCTATTTTCACTTTAAAATTAAAGAATGAATTTGGAAGGTTCACAAAAGAACTAAATGCATTTACAAGCAAAGTATTTCACAGCTTAATGGAAACTTACAAATACAATCCATACACCGTATTTTATGACATAAGCCCCAAAAGATTTTTAAGAAACTTGACCACAGGTTTGACTTCAGTGTTATTTGAAACTGTCTTCAGATATTAGTGAGTGAAATAGCATGTTGAGAAAAATAATGTGTGAAAGTAAATTAAAAGTTAGCTAAGTATTTTACATGACCTAATTATTTTTTTCTCTCGTAGACCAGCCATTAATGGTCAAGATGCTCAAAGATTAAGTGAGTGAGAATGACCCAGGCCAACACTTCTGCTCTTCATATTTTCTTGCAAGGTGCAGTAAAGTCACTGAGCATATGGACACTGCTTTCTGGGAAAACATTTGAAATACATTTTAATTTGTAAATTCAAACACAACCATAAACTCAGTTCACTTTGTTTTTGGCTGCACATCACTTCTGCCAAGAGCTGCTCTGTGTGCTACCAGATAAATAAACATTTCTTACTTGGGGCAGAACTCTGAAGCCAGATTAGACTGAGGCTAAGCACTCTTGAATGATAATTTAAGAGTAAATAAGACTCATTTATTTATTTAAGAGTAATAAGTCTCTTATTTATGGTAAATTATTAGCAAAATTTATCTTTTCAACTTGAACAGTTTAAAATATAATATTCAAATAGTGACATTATCATAAACACATCTAAGAGATTCTCAGACTTCATCAACAATGCATTTAGACAGTGAATAGAAGACAGTATTTTTTATCCAACCAAGCCAGAGTAAGTGTTTCTCTAGCTGCTTGGGTTCCCCAGTTTTGCTTTGATCTGAGTGACTAACTTCCAAGGCATTTTAAAGAGGTAACTCATAGGTTCTTACATCACTAGCATGACTAATCAATAAATCAATAACAGAAAACTCATTCTTCTTTACTTTTTAACCAACTTTATGACCAAGTCAAAGAAATAAATGGAGTTGGGAGTGTAGGGTTCCAACCCAGTAGATTGAAGTGCAGCTGCAGAACAACTGCCCTATCTGGAAGCTTTCATGAGACAAGTTGAATTTAAGTTAATTTTTTAAAATTAAAAATTCTGTTCCTCCCCAACACCAGTCACTCCATTCAGGAAGCTTGCACAAGTCTCTTAGATAGCCTCATCCAAAAGAAGGCAGACAGCAGAAACAAGAAGAACTACAATCCTGCAGCCTGTGGAACCAAAACCACAATCACAGAAAGATAGGCAAAAAGAAAAGGCAGAGGACTATGTACCACCTGAAGGAGCAAGATAAAACCCCAGAAAAACAACTAAAGGAAGTGGAGATAGGCTACCTTCCAGAAAAAGAATTCAGAATAATGATAGGGAAGATGATCCAGGACCTCAGGAAAAAAATGGAGGCAAAGATAAAGAAGATGCAAGAAATGTTTAACAAAGACCTAGAAGAATTAAACAACAAACACCTAGAAGAATTAAAGAACAAACAAACAGAGGTGGTCAATACAATAACTAAAGTGAAAAATACACTAGAAGGAATCAATAACAGAATAACTGAAACAGAAGAATGGATAAGTGACCTGAAGACAGAACAGTAGAATTCACTGCTGTGGAACAGAATAAAGAAAAAAAAAAAAAAGCAATGAAGACATTCTAAGAGACCTCTGGGACAATAATAAATGCACCAACATTCACATTACATGTGTTACAGAAGGAGAAGAGAGAGATAAAGGACCCGAGAAATAATTTGAAGAGATTATAGTCAAAAACTTCCCTAACATGGGAAAGGAAATAGTCACAAAGTCCAGGAAGTGTAGAGAGCCCCAGGCAAAATAAACCCAAGGAGAAACACACTGAGACACATAGTAATCAAACTGACAAGAATTAAAGACAAAGAAAAATTAAAAGCAACAAGGGAAAAACAACAAATAATATACAAGGGAACTCCCATAAGGTTAACAGTTGGTTTCTCATCATAAACTCTACAAGCCAGAAGGGAGTGGCACAATATATTGAAAATTATGAAAGGGAAAAGCCTACAACCAAGATTACTCTACCTGGAAAAGATCACATTCAGATTTGACAGAGAAATCAAAAGCATTACAGACAAGCAAAAGCTAAGAGAATTCAGCACCACTAAACCACCTCTACAACAAATGCTAAAGGAACTTCTCTAACTGGAAACACAGAGATGTAAAGGACCTACAAAAGCAAACCTAAAACAATTAAGAAAATGGTAATAGGAACATAATATTGATAATTACCTTAAAGGTGAATGGATTAAATGTTCCAACCAAAAGACACAAGCTTGCTGAATGGATACAAAACCAAGACCCATATATATGTTGTCTAAAAGAGACACACTCTGAAGTGTGTCTCTAGGTCTGAACCTAGGAAAACATACAGGCTAAAAGTGAAAGGATGGAAAAAGATATTCCATGCAATTGGAAATTGAAAGAAAACTGTAGTAGCAATTCTCATATCAGATAAAATAGACTTTAAAATAAAGAATGTTACAAGGGAAAATGAAGAACTCTAAATAATGATCAAGGAAAGAAGATATAACAATTATAAATATATTTGAGGTGCTCCAACATAGGAGCACCTCAATAAGTAAGACAAATGTTAACAGCTATAAAAGAAGAAATCGACTGTAACACAATAATAGTGTGGGACTCTGACACCTCAATTACACCAATGGACTGACCATCCAGACAGAAAATTAATAAGGAAACACAAGCTTTAAATGACACAATAGACTAGATAGATTTTTGTGTGTGTGTGTATGTGTGTGTGTGTGTGGTACATGGGCCTCTCACTGTTGTGGCCTCTCCCTTTGTGGAGCACAGCCTCCAGACACACAGGCTCAGTGGCCGTGGCTCACGGGCCCAGCTGCTCCGCAGCATGTGGGATCTTCCCAGACTGGGGCATGAACCCATGTCCCCTGCATCTGCAGGCAGACTCTCAATCACTGTGCCACCAGGGAAGCCCAGAACAGATAGATTTAATTGATATTTATAGGACATTCCATCCAAAAACAACAGATTACACTTTCTTCTCAAGTGCACATGGAACATTCTCCAGGATAGATCACATCTTGGGTCACAAATCAAGCCTTGATAAATTTATGAAAATTGAAATCACATCAAGCATCTTTTCCAACCACAACACTATGAGATTAGATATCAATTATAGGGAAAAAAACCCATAAAATACTACAAACACATAGAGGCTAAACAATACGTTACAAAATAACCAAGAGGTCACTGAAGAAATCAAAGAAGAAATCAAAAAATACCTAGAGACAAATGACAAGGAAAATATGATGATCTAAAACCTATGGGATGCAGCACAGGCAGTTCAAAGAGGGAAGTTTACAGCAATACAATCCAACCTTAAGAAACAAGAAAAATCTCAAATAAATAATCTAACCTTACACCTAAATGAACTAGAGAAAGAAGAACAAACAAAACCCAAAGTTATTAGAAGGAAGGAAATCATAAAGATCAGAGAAGAAACAAATGCAATAAAAACAAAGAAAACAATAGCAAAGATCTATAAAACTAAAAGCTGGTTCTTTGAGAAGATAAACAAAATTGATAAACCTCTAGCCAGACTCATCAAGAAAAAGAGAGAGAGGACTCAAGTCAATAAAATGAGAAATGAAAAAGGAGAAGTTACAACAGACACTGCGGAAATTCAAAACATCATAAGAGACTACCACAAGCAACACTATGCCAACAAAATGGACAACCTGGAAGAAACTGACAAATTCTTAGAAAGGTGTAGCCTTCCAAGACTGAACCAGGAAGAAATAGAAAATATGAACAGACCAATCACAAGTAATGAAATTGAAACTATGATTAAAAATCTTCCAACAAACAGAAGTCCTGGTCCAGATAGCTTCACAGGTGAATTCTATCAAACATTTAGGGAAGAGTTAACACTGATCCTTCACAAACTCTTCCAAAAAATTGTAGAAAAATGAACACTCCCAAACTTATTCTACAAGGCCACCATTACCCTGATACCAAAACCAGACAAAGATGCTACAAAAAAAGAAAATTACAGACCAATATCACTGATGAATATAATGCAAAAATCCTCAACAGAATGCTAGCAAACAAAATCCAGCAACACATTAAAAGGATCACACACCATTATCAAGTGGGATTTATCCCAGGGATGCAATGATTCTTCTATATATGAAAACCAATCAATGTGATACACCATATTAAGAAACTGAATAATAAAAACCATATGATCATCTCAATAGATGCAGAAAAGCTTTTGACAAAACTCAACACACATTTATGATGAAAACTCTCCAGAAAGTGGGCACAGAGGGAACATACCTCAAAATAATAAAGGTCATATATGAAAAACCCACAGTAAACATCATTTTCAATGGTGAAAAACTGAAGCATTTCCTCTAAGATCAGGAACAAGACAAGGATGTCCATTCTTGCCACTATTATTCAACACAATTTTGGAAGTCCTGACCATGGCAATCAGAGAACAAAAAGAAATAAAAGGAATACAAATTTGAAAAGAAGCAGTAGAACTGTCACTGTTTGCAGATGACATGATATTATACATAGATAATCCTAGAAGATGCCACGAGAAAACTACTAGAGCTAATCAGTGAATTTGGTAAAGTTGCAGGATGCAAAATTAATGCACAGAAAATTCTTGCATTTCTATAAACTAACAATGAAAGATCAGAAAGTTAAATTAAGGAAACAATCCCATTCACCATTGCAACAAAATGAATAAAATACCTAGGAATAAACCTACCTAAAGAGGTAAAAGACCTGTACTCAGAAAACTATAAGACACTGATGAAAGAAATCAAAGGTGACACTAACAGCTGTAAAGATGGAAGATTTGGATTGGAAGAATCAATGTTGTGAAAATGACTATACTACTGAAAGCAATCTACAGATTCCATGCCATCCTTATCAAATTACCAATGGCATTTTTTACAGAACTAAAACAAAAAATCTTAAAATTTGTATGGAAAAACAAAAGACCCCGAATAGCCAAAGCAGTCTTGAGGGAAAAAAAACGGAGCTGAAAGAAATAGATTCCCTGACTTCAGACTATACTTTAAAGCTACAGTAATCAAGACAATATGGTACCAGCACAAAAACAGAAACATAGATCAGTGGAACAAGATAGAAATCCCAGAGATAAACCCACGCACCTATGGTGAACTAATCTATGACAAAGGAGGTCAGGATATACAATAGAGAAAAGACAGTCTCTTCAATAGTGGTGCTGGGAAAACAGGACCGCTACATGTAAAATAATGAAATTAGAACACTCCCTAACACTATACACAAAAATAAACTCCAAATGGAGTAAAGACCTAAATGTAAGACCAGACACTGTAAAACTCTTAGAGTAAAACATAGGAAGAACACTCTTTGCCATAAGTCACAGAAAGATTTTTTGACCTACCTCATAGAGTAATGGAAATAAAAACAAAAATAAACAAACGGGACCTAAGGAAACTTAAAAGCTTTTGCACAGCCAAGCAAACTCCAAACAAGACATAAAGACAACCCTCTGAATGGGAGAAAATATTTGGAACAAATCAATGGACAAAGGATTAATCTCCAAAATATATAAACTGCTCATGCAGCTCAATATTAAAAGAACAATCCAATCAAAAATTGGGCAGAAGATCTAAATAGACATTTCTCCAAAGAAGACATACAGATGGCCAAGAGGCACATGAAAAGCTGCTCAACATCACTAATTATTAGAGAAATGCAAATCAAAATGCAAATGCAAAACAATGTGGTATCACCTCACACTTGTTAGAATGGGCATCATCAGAAAATCTACAAACAACAAATGCTTGAGAGGGTGTGGAGAAAAGGGAACCCTCTTGCACTGTTGGTGGGAATGTAAATTGATACAACCACTATGGAGGACAGTATGGAGGTTCCTTAAAAACCTAAAAATAAAATTTACCATATGACCCAGCAATCCCACTACTGGGCATATACCCAGAGAAAACCATAATTCAAAAAGACACTTGCACCCCCATGTTCATTGTAGTACTATTTCCAATAGCCAGGTTGTGAAAGCAGCCAAAATGCCCATTGACAGACAAATGCATAAAGAAGTTGTGGTAAATATCTACAAAGGAATATTACTCAACCATAAAAAAGAATGAAATTCAGTCATTTGTAGAGACATGGATGGACCTAGAGACTGTCATACAGAGTGAAGTAAGTCAGAAAGAGAAAACAAATATCGTATGTTAATGCATATATGTGGAATCTAGAAAAATGGTACTGATGAACTGGTTTGCAAGGCAGAAATGGAGACAAATTTAGAGAACAAATGTGTGGACAACAAGGGAATAAATTGTGGGGGGGGTGGGATGAATTGAGAGATTGGGATTGACATATATACACTAATATGTATAAAGTGGATAATTAATAAAAATGTGCTGTATAAAAGAAAGCAGCTTTAGACATAAGATAAGAAAAATAATAAAATTCATGATGTTAGTTGATAAAAGACATAATAATATGATTTTTTAAAATTCTGTTCCTCAGTCATACATGTTGCAATTCTAGCTTTCAGTAGTTGTATGTGACTAGTGACCATCATATTAAACAGTTCAGATATGGTATATGTCCAACCAATTAAGAAAATCCAATTGGGCAGTATTGCTAGAATCATGAGTACCTTGATCAAGGTTGTATTCTTTGTTCCCCCTCTACCCTGCAGAGCCTTGCCCTGTTGCAATTGAGCCTGGCTCAGGACAAATGTATTGTGTGTGGTATTCTTGCCCTCAGAGCATTTCAAAGTCTTGTTCTGGTACCAGGAATAAAGTCTCCATCCTCTATCACACTTCAAATTACTATTTTTTCATACCATTTCCTAAGTGAGATAAGTGCAGTGTATACTTAGAGACAGCTGAATTTTTTATACCATTAATTTAATTATTTGCTTTATTATAATATTTTCATAATTCTGAATTATAAGATTTAACTTTTATCTGCATATATTCATTTTGGCTCTAGAAATTTTAAAGAAGCATGGCCTTCCTTGATGCTGCCAATTATTGATATCTTGGTTGTAAAAATTTTATTAACACATCTTTCTACATCTGATTGGATATACATCAGTCTGTTATAGGTTATATAGAACTTGATTAATTTTGGAGCATCACTGCTCATTAGGTGACTCAGTTCACAACTCAGCTCTGGACATAATTTTTCCCATTTTAAAAATTGTAACCAATGCTGAGTTTGATTTTCTTGAGAAATACAAAACATTTTGTCCACTGGTTGAATATAAGGGAATAAACTGTTTTAATATTCTGGCTTAAGTCTAAAGGTAACACATATATTTAATATCAAATGTGAACCAACATCATGCAAAAGATATTTGGAGCTTGACCCCTACAATGAAAAATAAAAAAAGACATTACTGAATCTAAAGCTTAAGCAAATAAAGTTTTGCAATTAGTTACTATAATGCTTGTGTTTAAAATATTTCAACAAATCATTTATTTTCATGTTGAGTTTTAATACTTTCAATCATTCATTTATTTACAAATTATGTTTTAAACATCTATGTAAGCATAAATGATAATATCAAAAAACCTTATAAGCTGGAATGAGTAGACTTTTCAAATTAAGACATTATTTTATGTATAAATACATATATATATATAAGTTTGATGAACTGTAAAAGCATTATATATGCATGAGGAAACCTAGAAATTCCTCAAATGAAAAAATTTAAAAATTGCCATTTATCAACTACAGTTACTTTTTCCATATATGGCATTATAGCTATCTATGTCTATTAGTTACATACATGTGTAAATATATACTTTGATACATTTAAGTATTCATATAGACCAATTTTAAAATACAATAAGGTCATACTTTGTATATTTCGTTTGGTATTACTTGGTATTTGAAATCATGGTTTTTCATGTAATATGCAAAAACGATGCTATTATATATCTTCTACAATAGCATAACTATGCATATGCTATGATATCTTCTATTTAAAATAGATACATGTTCTTTCATTTTATGATGTGGAAGGAGAAAAAACAACCAAGGACATTATTTCATGCCTTTATTAAAATGTACCAATTTGAGAACAGCTGAAAGATGAGTAGTTTGAAGAAATGAGGAGTTTAAAGATTTTATAGGACACAGTAGTGAAGGTCAGAGTTGTGTTAGTTGTGGACAAGAAGTTGGGCCAGTAAGACTGTGGTCATGATGTACCAGCTGTTCGTTGGTCAACATGGGTTCAACAAGAGAGGTGGGGAAAAAGAGTTAGGGAGTAAGGTCTTGAAAGGATCAGAGTGGAAAACTTTTAGTTCTTTAGGATCTTTTACAAAAATTATAATCCAGCTACTATTATGGGTATTATTTTCTTCATTTTAAAAATTAAAACCAATGTTTAGATGTTTTTTTCTAGCTCTTTGTACCATCTACATATTTTATTAGGCTTTTTTTATAAAAATAAATATTCATATGAATAGGACCTGGGTCAAACAAGTATACCAATTTTTTAATGAATTAGGCTCCCACTTATTTTGTACATTTGTACAGATGGTTGGTAATAGCTTCTTTCTTGCTGATTATGTTTTTGAAAACTAATTATTAAATCATTTGTGTTTTTCAAAGATTCCTGAACACTTTATTTGTATTATTATATTATTTTGGTATATGCAAGGCCCTGTGTGATAGATTTATTGTGTTAATTGCCCCAGTTTTTCACATCTCCTTGTTTTCATGCCATTTGCTAGTGTCCTCTTACACTGACCCTTAGCTTGAACATGTGACTTGCATTGGTCAATATTACAGCTCACAAACTTGACTGAAACAGATTTGAAAAAACTTGTACGTTTTTACTTTGTCTTTCCTCCATGTGACTGCCATGGGAAATATCTAGGCTAGTCTGTTATAATGATATGATGAATACTTAGAGTAGATTATAATGACACATTTGAGACCATTCTAAACCAGGCAGCAACCACCTGAGCAAAAACCCATGAGCTGAGATTAACCAAGCCAGGCACATATCAGCAGAACCACCCAGCTGACCCATAGATTTCTATGCAGAAAGGAACTTTTATTGTCATATGCCATTGAAAATTTGTGGATTTTTGTTATGCAGTATTATTATGGTAATAGATAAGTGATACACACTGACCAAATTAAGAACAGACAAAGCAGTCAATGTATACTTGTCTCATTTTAATAAGCATTCTAGATTTCTCCTCAAATCCCTCATGTCATATAGCACAGGGTGGTGTTCTTTCTGTATGACTAGGAATAATGGATATGGCATTTCTCTGGAGATATTTCTATTATCCCAAAATAGTCCATCACAGGAAATAATTAAAACACCAGTAAGAAGATTATTAACATTTGATATTTACATTTGTAGTTCTCTTTTCAACAAATACTCATTAGAAATTCTGCTTTTTACTTTTTATTTATTGTATTTATATTTATTTGATATTTATTTTATTCTTATTCAGCATAGCTATCGATAATATATTCTATATATTTTCTATTATATATAGATATAATATATATATTATATATATTATATATATTTTCTTATACGTGGTATCATAAGACTATGCATATTCTAATTTGGTAGTTTCAGTGCTTCTCTGTCTTTGTTTCATTTCTCAAACTCTTCACATTAATTATCTGAGTTCTATCTCTGCAAGCTCCCTCCCTACTAATTCTCCTACCTGACTTCTTCATGCACTTCAGATATTCTGCTCAGAAAGTCACCTTTCTGATTCCCAATCCAGAAGATTCATTTGAGTTGGATGTACTTTCTATGTGATTGGACAGAGCTCTCCACTTCCTGGGTGATTTTTTCTTGTCTTTTCTTTTTCATGACATTATTCACTTATGTTCTCTTTGTCTCCTTTCACCTCTATGATGATTTGTTCTCTGTCCTTTTCTTCTTTATTTAACTATTATTTCTCTTCATCCAGCATTTTGTCCTTGATTCTCTTTTTACTCCACCTAAACTCTCTTGCCTCTTCACAGATTCCTCTGACTTCAACTAACACCTATATCCTAAAGATCCTTAAGTAGGTATCTCCATCTCAATGACTGGTTCTGAGTTATAAACTGGTTATACAAAATGTAGTGTACACTTCCTTTTGACCTGGCCCACTTCTTTATATTTCCTATCTTAATAAAGGGCTCCTCTAACCGCTCCCTCAGCTAAAACAGAAACTCAGAAGGCATCTTAAACTCCTGCCTCTCCTTTCATCCCCACATCTAATTAAGGAATCCTGTGCATTCAAACCGTTTAATATATCTTATATATGTGTCTTCCTTATAAGTGACTCGACCTTAATTTTGCCCTAATAATTCTCATTTAAATTATTTAAAGAGTTTCCTTCTATATCTCGTCCTCTAGTCTTGAAGCTTTTCAGACTACCCTCGAAATTTGCCAGATTTATCTTTGTGATATACATATCTAAGCATGCTGATCCAAACTTAAAATTTCTCTGTGACTATCAAATACCTGAAGTATAAAATTCAAAATTTTATATTGGCATCAAATAATGGTCAACTGAAAATTGCATAACACAACAGAGTAGATTTGGATATGCTTGGCTGCCTTCTTTCTATTCTTCAGCCCAAATCCCAGGAGGGAAATACGTAAGTGTGAAGTGTGTGTGTGTGTGTGTGTGTGTGTGTGTGTGTGTGTGAGAGAGAGAGAGAGAGAGAGAGAGACAGACAGACAGACAGACAGACAGAGACAGACAGAGAGAGGGAGAGGGAGAGAGAGAGACACTTAAAAATGCTAGAAATCCAGAAAGTCTGCTACAAGAAATTATGTGAACTTTCTGAAAGTTGCATGGAAGATGGCACTAGATACACAGAATACAAATTCCAGTGGAAACCAGAGTTTCAAATCTGTAGGGTAAATGCTACAAAGTGTGAAAGACGATTATAGGACAACTCCTATTTCAGATGAAATAAACATTAAGCGCAAGGGGAATCCAGAAGAAAACACACGAGAGATTAATTGGAGCATTGCTTTAAGAGAAGCTGGAACACTCTGATTCCAATGTTTATGCTCTTAATAAAAAGATATTTCTATAAATAAAAAAAGAAGAGCAATGCTATTTTCAAAATAGAATATCCACCTACCATTAAAAAATATAGTATGATCAGTCGAAACTCACATTAGTAATAAAAAAGAGCACTGCAGCTAGATCTAAATATATCCTCATAATATATAAATCAAGTGAAGTTTATTTTCAGTTGCTGAGTTCTGATGCAATTGTGCATAGTTGATCTAATTTTGTAATTGGTAGACAAAGTCAAAATAACTGAATCTGATATTCGATGACCAGTTTGCTTTGTCTATTTAACACTGAGCTTGACCTCTGCAGATCTTAACACTTTGGCAAAAGAGCAAACTTTCTTTTAGAAATGGAAAAAAATCCCCTCATATAGGCAAGTAGATACTGAGTAACCATTTGAAATCTTTTTTGCACATTAGTAATTACCTCCTCCCCCCAATTCAAATGCTCTTGGTCCCTAACATATAAAGACTTTTTTGAGTGTATGCTAAGCTTTTGCCAGTACTTCATTGTTCAATAATTCCCTAGATTCTATAGCTCCTCACTCCACTCTGTGCGGACTCCACACACACACACAGACACACACACACGAGATACACATGTTGCCTCGGCTAACCAAAACTGGTTTCTGTTTCTTGTAACCCAATAAATTAGTATGTTGACCTTAGAAAATACTTTTCACTTGCATGAAAATATCAATGGATCAAATAGACTGATTCATTCTTGGAAACAAAAAGCAGTCTTAAAATTGAGTGAAGGGACTTCAGGTCCCTTCAGTGAAGGGACCACTGGTTGTACAGTGGTTAAGGCTCTGCACCCTCAATGCAGGGGGACCGGGTTCAATCCCTGGTCATGGAACTATATCCCACATGCATGCTGCAACTCCAGGGAACTATATCTCACATGCATGCTGCAACTCCAGGGAACTATATCCCACATACGTGCTGCAACTAAGAGTCCACCTGCTTCAACTAAGAAGCCCTTCTGCCGCAATTAAGACCCAGCACACACCCCAAAATAAATAAAATATGTATCTTTAAAAAACTGAATAAGATATTTCATTTAACAATTATTTGTTGAATATTAAATAGGGGTTTATATCTGCTGTCAGCACCAACATTGATATCATTGATTTGACCTTCCTTTTTTATTTATTTGTTTATTTATTTATTTGTTGCAGTATAGTTAATTTGCAATGTGTTAGTTTCAGGTGTACAGCAAAGTGATTCAGTAATGCATAGATTTTTTTTTTTTGGATTCTTTTCCATTATAGGTTATTACAAGATATTGAATATAATTCCCTGTGCTATACAGTAGGCTTTTGTTGTTTATCTGTTTTATATATAGTAATGTGCACATGTTAGTCCCAAACTCCTAATTTAACTCTCCCTGACCCCTCTATTCCCTTTGTAACCATAAGTTTTCTATGTTTTCTATGTCTGTGAGTCTATTTTGGTTTTGCAAATAAGTCCATTAATATAATTTTTTTAGATTCCACATATAAGTGATATGATATGATATTTGTCTTTGTCTGACTTATTCACTTAATATGATAAACTCTAGGTCCATCTATGTTGCTGTAAATGGCATTATTTCATTCTTTTTTATGGCTGAGTAATATTCCATTGTGTATGTATACCACATCTTTATTCATTCATCTGTCAATGGACACTTGGGTTGCTTCCATGTCTTGACTATTATAAATAGTGCTGTTATGAATATTGGGGTGCATCCATCTTTTCAAACTAGAGTTTCCTCCAGATATATGCCCATGAGTGGGATTGCTGGATCATATGGTAACTATCTTTAGTTTTTTAAGGAACTATAAAGTTCTCCATAGTGGCTGATCTTCCTTTTTTGGATATAGCAATATCATTCAAGCTACTTATTTTATAAAATTAAAAAGTAATTGTATGTACTATGTACTTTTTGGTATTTTAGTGACTATTTTTTACCTGACTCTAAATATGTTGGATTGATTCAAGAAAAGTTCTTTTGATGAGCTCTGTGGGATATAGAGCAAATAGAAAACTGGAGTTTTTGTTCTTTACTCCAGGTAAACATTCTTGTAACATCAACTGAAAACTATCTTAAGAATAGTTGAAGAACATATTCAACATTAAGGCCTCCCTGCCTAGTGAGTTGGTCTCATTACAGTGCCAGTTTGACTCTGTGAAAATGGAAAAAAAATCTTACTCTGCTTGTGCAGCTAATGTAATGTAATTAGGGTGATGTGAAATTGTTCAACTGTGAATGTAGAAACACAACAGGACACCTGCAAAACCAAATTTCCTCCTAGGTAAAACTATCCCTATAAGGTCTTTAAAAAACCCAGCAATTTCATGCTCTGGCCGAAACAAAAGTTTCAGAACATAATATCCACTCTTAAGAGTTAACTAATTTTTACATAATCTATGAAAATGTGAAAGAAAATAAATGTTAGCTGTTTTATTTATAGACCAAAAAAATAAAAACAAAGTTAAATGCTACTCAAGATGAATTCAATTATAAAACCTTTTTTTTTCTGGATATTATACCAATAATTTTAATGTAAATTCACATTTTTATAGGCTTATAATCACTGGAATTCAAAGCAACAGGTATCCTACATACTAAATAACAGTATTACTTAGCAGAAATGACCTTTTCAAGAGTGTGCATATCTAGTTTATCTTGAAATAAAGTTTGAAAGTGAGGGAGATATTATTTTTGTCATTTTAATATGTCAAAGAAGTATTTACTTAAAAGCAATATATTTGAAGAGGAAACAGAAAAAACATTCCTTTATCATGGCGGAAGGTAAACATTTACTCCATCTGGATAATCGTACATGAATAACTATTAGTTCGGTGCTCTTGTCTGCTTGATGTTTCATAATAAACATTAAAATATGTTGTAATATAATATAATAATATAATATTGCATTGTGGTAAACACATACAAATTTCACAAATTTATTATTATGTTTTATATTGTTATTCTTTAGTTTATATTAATGAGTATAAACATAAGTGCACGTTTTAGAAAATATAATCTAGTAATACAGTTTCTCAATTGAGGTCACAAGCAAAAAAATTTTTAAATATTAGTAATATAAAATGCAGAGAAATCATGTTTTTTTAAATTGAGGTACCATTGACATATAACATTATATTAGTGTCAGGTGTATAACATAATGATTCAATATTTGTATACACTGAAAAATAATCAATGTATACATTGAAATAAGCCTAGTTAGATACATTACCATACATAGCTACAATTTTTATTTTCTTGTGATGAGAAACTTTAAGACATCATGTTTAACTTGCAGTTTCCCTGTTGAATGATACATTGAGGATAATGAAAGGATGTTTCATTCATACAGAATGAAGAGTAAAAGACATGTTTTCAGGAATTTGCTTATTAAGAATTTGATATAAGTGCATACAGATTAAATTGCTGAATACAAAGCAAAATAGTCATAAACTGTCAAAGTAGGGGGCACACCCAGTTTAACAAAAATGAACTTGAGCATGTATTTATAAAACTATAGCCTACTCTGATCCTTTATTCAGTAATATGATTTTTCTCCCATCAGGCTCTATAAGGCCTTCATTTACTAATTAATCCACATAGAGATTAATTAGGAAAGGCAAGAGGTTATTATTGCCCCATTTGACAGATGAGGGAGCAAATATAAGAGAGGTTAAGATATGTGCCACAGGCCTCAATTAATGGTGGCACATTTTACTTACTAGTGCTGTTTTCTGAGGACCTCAGAGTACTAGACTGAGTCGTTAATCCTCTTAATTTTACTGCACCGTTGGTGGGGACAGGTACAATTATCCTTATTTTAACTTTAAGGAGAATGAACTGCTCTCACATCAATGATTTACCCAGGGTATTTGGCAGAGTTTAGAATTAGTATCAACTTTTTAATTCATGAAAGTTATTCTTTGTCTTGTGTCAGCATAGTACACTTTTTCCTAACTGATGTCTTAGAATTTAGATGAAAATAAAAGTGTTTTTGATATTCTGTCCTGATCTTCGACCATTGTGTAAAAGTTTCTTCCAGTATTTTCAAAGTATGAATCAATATTTAAAATAGTTTCACCTCAAAATAATGATAACTGCAAGAAAAACATAACCAGATGTCTTAGTGTCTTCAAATTGCTATAACAGAATACCACAATCTGGGTTGCTTATACACAGGAGAAATTTATTTCTTACAGTTCTGGAGGCTGGGAAGTCCAAGATCTAGGTGAGGGAAGATTTGGTGTCTGGTGACAGCCTACTTGTTCATAGACAACTGTTTTCTCACTGTGTCCTCAGATAGTAAAAGAATGAGGGAGCTTCTTTATCCATTCATCCGATGATGGGCACTTAGGTTGTTTCCATCTCCGGGCTATTGTAAATAGAGCTGCAATGAACATTTTGGTACATGAATGGATAAAGAAGATGTGGCACATATATACAATGGAATATTACTCAGCCATAAAAAGAAACAAAATTGAACTATTTGTAATGAGGTGGATAGACCTAGAGTCTGTCATACAGAGTGAAGTAAGTCAGAAAGAGAAAGAAAAATACCGTATGCTAACAAATATATATGGAATTTAAGAAAAAAAAAATGTCATGAAGAACCTAGGGGTAAGACAGAAATAAAGACACAGACCTACTAGAGAATGGACTTGAGGCTATGGGGAGGGGGAAGGGTGAGCTGTGACAAAGCAAGAGAGAGGCATGGACATATATACACTACCAAATGTGAAGTATACAGCTAGTGGGAAGGAGCCGCATAGCACAGGGAGATCAGCTTGGTGCTTTGTGACTGCCTGGAGGGGTGGGATAGGGAGTGTGGGAGGGAGGGATACGCAAGAGGGAAGAGATATGGGAACATATGTATATGTATAACTGATTCACTTTGTTATAAAGCAGAAACTAACACACCATTGTAAAGCAATTATACCCCAATAAAGATGTTAAAAAAAAAAAAAAGAATGAGGGAGCTGTCTGGAGCCTCTTTTGTAAGGGCACTAATCTCATTCATGACCTAATCACCTCCCCAAGCCCCCACATCTTATTACTATCACACTGGGGATTCAATTTTAACATATAAATTTAGGGGGGAGACACTAACTAGTCTATAGCACCAGAGGAAATAAGTGTTGGTTTAAATATATGAGGAAGGCTATGAGATGCCTGTATGAAGCACTTAAGTACAACACTGATCTTGATTATACATCTTTATTACTGATTGCCCATGATGAAATTTCATTATATCGTAATCAACATATTTTTAAAATATACAAAATAGCTATGAATAGCCACATGAATATCTCTTCCCTGGTCATTAATTCTAATTTTTATTTCTGTGTCTTTGGACATTGTTGAGAGTATTTAATCACTAAGGATGGAGAATAAATACATGCTTTAGAAAAGGCAATCTATTTATCTTGAATGAACAACATTAAAGAAAAAAAGTTTCATAGGTTAACTAAAATCTCAAAATAATAATAAAATCATAAATTTTTAGAGCTGGAATAAGCCAAGACTTCTTGTTTATTCCTCACTTTTTAATTAGAAAATTGAATATCTGAAAAATGGCAGGCTCAAGATTACATAATTAGAGCTAGATACATGTCAAGAATATAGATCTCTAAACTTTCTAATTCAGTACTTTTTCAGGTCAAATAAAAGTAAAGCCTAATGAATATGATATCCAGACAAACTGTAAAACAATTTGTCTAGTAAGGCAAATAAGTAATTTTTGTCTATTAAGTACTTATTCTGAGGCAAGTTTTAAATGCCCCACATTAGTGATAGAAGGCATCATTCCCACTCTCAGTTAGTGAAGTTAACATAATCAGAAAAAAATTTGTAAATGCTGTTTCATTTGCCTTCTTTTTCAAAAATCCTTACTTTTTGCTCATTGTAATACTGTTAAGTACATCATACATATTTAAAATTTTGAATCCAGTTTTGACCTTTCTCTTTATGTTGGTAGCTCATATTAATCAGTGGACAAGTTTTGTTAGTTCCATCTCCAAAATATCTCTTGAAATGAGAATATCTCTTGGCCATTCCTAAGGTCTTTTGCTTGGGGAAGGACTTTATTACCTATTACCTTGGATACCAGAAATAAATTTCAGCTAGACTTTTCCAGTACCCTCCCTACACTCTACAATTTTTATATTGTACCCAAATTAATCTTCTAAGTATAATAATGTCAACCATCATTAATGTATATCATAGTGGTCTATTACCAATTGAATCAATATATTCCGATTCTCAAACACGTCAAATAGGTCCCTGCTACAGGACGTCTGTTTTTTTTTTCCTCTCCCTAGACTGTTCTTATTCCCATATATTTTATGAATGGCTCCTCATTTTTAAAGTCTTTCTAAAAATTACTGTCCTGATGACCCTATCCCTTTCCTGATTCAGTCTTTCTTATGGCACTCAGTATCTAAGATAATCTTGCTTATTTTTGTATTTGCTTATTGTTTGTCCTAATCAGCATGCAAATTCCACAGACATAAATAGCTACCTGATTATATCTGGATTCATAAAGCCTTGAATAGCAATTGGCTCTCAAAAAATGTTTTAAATAAATGTCAGAAGTAGTAGCTTTATGTTCAAGAACTTCATTCTCTGACAGTAATCTTTTCAGATGTATCAACCATTTCTTCCTTATATGTACCTAAAAGCCTTCCATCCCAACTAATTATAATTCCAGCTCATGTCAAGCCTCATCTCAGGTTATTTTATAATCCAGAGGTTTGCAAGCATCACTGACTTGTAGATTGTTTGCTTTATGGAGATCATTTGTTAAAATAGAAATCCCTTTGCCTCATTCCATGCTCCTCATTACCCTAAGATTCTGATTCAGAAGTATATGAATATCTATATGAAATTTCAAAATGACAAGTATGTACCGTTTAGTTTGGGAACCAGTTCCTTATCTACCCCTTCTCTGCCAGCAAAAATTTATCCATCCCTTAATCGCAGATTCAAATGTTAGATCTTTGCTGAAATCTTTCAAAATCATATCCTTAGATAAATATAATTTCTCCCTATCTACAGCTGTGCAACCCTCAGTTTGTCTCTTTCGTGGTTCTAGTGAAATTATTTTACTGTGATGGTTAAATATGTAACTCACATATAGCACTTGGAACATTTATTTATGTATAGTAATCCTCTGTTAATGATTACCTATTGTGATTATTATCATAGCTATATTTTTTGTTCTGTTCCCCTTTCCTTCCCAAGAAAACCGCCTGCTATGCACATATACTCCTATGTATGTATACTAGATAGTTGTTCTTAAAGAAAATAACTTTTCTGTTTGTTGGTTAATTTTGTTTAAATCAGTATTTCATGCAGGTCATTGTATAATATTTTTCACTAAAAATAATATCCTAAAGTATTTGATACAGAAATGAAAGAAGGAAAAATGAAAGGATGGAAATAGACCTTTTTTTTTTTTTTTTTTTTTTTTCGGTACGCAGGCCTCTCACTGTTGTGGCCTCTCCCGTTGCGGAGCACAGGCTCTGGACGCGCAGGCTCAGCGGCCATGGCTCACGGGCCCAGCCACTCCGCGCCATGTGGGATTTTCCCAGACCGGGGCACGAACCCGTGTCCCCTGCATCGGCAGGTGGACTCTCAACCACTGCACCACCAGTGAATCCCCAGAAATAGACATTTTTAAGAAGAGGAAAAAAGTGAGAAGAAGGAAAAAAGAAAAGGGCTTGTACTATTTTTGAGTAAAGATAGTAAAAAAAAAAAAAGACTGTTTTCTTACTAAGCTGGATATTGAATATACCTTATTTTAATTTAAATGTAAAATGTGTTCTCTATTATTTCAATCCCCCTATGAAAACAGATGGATGGAAAATATTTGGGGCTGCCTCATGATGTATTTAAGAGTGAGAACGATTCACTAATTCCAGTCTGTTGTTCCAGTGTCACTATTTCTGTTCATACATGCCACTCTCATTCTGGATCTCCATTAGCTAGCCAAGCATGGCTAGTGTAGCTAGTCTATTGTACTTTAGCTTCTATACATGGTACAAATTGAAATAATACAATGAGTACTTTAGCATTGAAGTTCACTGTCTCTGAGTGACAGTATTAATAAGTATCTTAGACAGCAAGAAAAAATGAAGTGCTTGGAACATGTGTAATGTATGGAATGACACAAATAACAAGTCAGATACCACTCAAGAGTCTGAAAGGTCTAAATGTAAAAATAAAGGAAGAGCTATAAATTTACTGACTCCACCTCTTGCACCCCTCAGAATGCCTGACGGAAAATGCCAATAAACTGAGAATGACAGTGACACAAAATGGTAACCATGTCAGTCAAACTGAACAGGTCATATCAAATTTCAGATAAGTAAGGACCATATTTGCATGTATATACAACAATGTACATGCACAACTAACAGGCAGCTGTTACAAACATAAGGGAGTGAGTAAACAGGAAATTAACAATTCCTGGGTAGCTTGTTTGGATTCCTATAGGACAGTGTTTAGGAGAAGTTACTTCCTCCTTTCTCTTTCTTTTTCACAACAAACCAACTGAAGTGGATGTTCCAAAGTGATCACTTAATAGTACACAGTCTCACATGAGGGATTTGTTAAATTTTATTTTTCTGCAGATAAAGATGAAAAATATCAAACATTAATGGTGTGTTTCCTCTGTGTCAAGATGTTGGTTTGTTGTATGTATGTATGTATAAATAAATAGATAGATGGATCGATAAATAAATAAATAAATAAATAAGTTCAGTGTCTTTGAGTTCACAGACCTGCAACTAGGAGGGGGGTTAAGAGACAGAAAAGTAAACTAAGAATGAAGTTAGTTAAATGTTAAAATAAAAGTATATTCAGTGTACTATGAATGCACAGAGGAGAGACTAATGTCTTTGGCTATGTCAGGTAGACCCTGATACTGCTTTCTGAGGGAAATGACATGTTTTTCACTATCAAAAGCTATGTGCCCACAGACAACTGATTGTTATGTAATTAGATAAACATTACACCAGCAAAACTGACAGCGTTCCATGGAAACCCAGAAGAGAATACCTGCTGGAGAGTTTTAGGAAGGTAATATTTTACCTAAACTTGAAGAATGTCTTGGAGTTTATAATGTGAAAAAGTGGGTGAAGGACCTCATAGGCAGAAGGTAATGGTGTAAGCCACACAAATGGCTTATTTAAGAAGCAATCAGTAGTTGGATGCAGTTAAAGGTATTTGTAGGAGAAGGATGAGTGCTGATATGGAATGCTACAGGACATGAGTTTGGGAAGTAAGTTAAGCAAGATTGTGATGGCTTTGTTGGCTATCCTAAGCAAATTGGATTTAACATTGTAGGCTTTCTGGGAAGAGATGGAAGATAATGAAGCAGGGTAACTGCATTTTCACACTAAATTTTACACTTTAATCATAAAATAAGGAGAAAAATTAAAGGAGAAAACCAATTAGGAGATGATGAGAACAAGAAATATAGCAGAGACACTAATCTGAAAGTTAATTCAGAATTGAACTTCAGTGGATGTAGAGAGGTTATTTTATATATATATATATATATATATATATATATATATATATTTATCTCAAAATGTATGTCAATATATTTTTTTTTTTTATTAAATTTTTATATATATGTGTGTGTGTGTATATATATATATATATATAGTATTTAGAAATTCTTATTATATATTCAAGATATTTTGATGTAAGTTTTGTTTGTCTTAAGTCATTTAACACCTTGGCTGGTATGTATAATATCCTCTTCTTTCTGCTGTGAGAAAATGGAGTCCTAACCTTCTGTGGTTAATATATGATGGACAAAAAATTCAATTGATACTGCTCTTTGACAAAGATTTTTCCCCTTCTCACAAGAGAAAATATGCAAAGAAAAGAAGAGTAGTGGCAAGTGTAATAAATACAGTATTTAGGGTTGGGTTCACACATTCATTTTTCAGACCACCAGGGCACCATTTAGTGTGATGCAATAAATTAGAAAAACTCAGATTAATACAAAGGAATGTCATAGATATCAGAGATTATGACTCTCCAAAGGATCATAAAACCCTGAGCTAGAAGAAATGTTAAAATATCATATAGTCTATTCTCAACTTCTACTAAGATTGACTGACATAAAACTCCTCTAAGAGATGGTCTAATACAAGTATGTTCTAAGCCTGAGGCTATAAACTCTGAAAGAATTCTGCAAGAGTGGAAAAGGATTTAGAGACAAGGTCCTCGTCCTGAAAAGTTCATCAGGAAACAGGTCGACTTTAGGTTAATGTGCTTAACATAGTAATACTCTGCAGTTGTTAAATGAGATCAGATTACTCAAATTTTCTGTCTCACCCTCCGTCTTCCATCTCTTTTTTTCTTTCTAATATTATGATTATTTAATTTTCCTTTAGCAATAACAGGATATTCCTTTGCTTTACTCACCCATCCATAAAAATATTTTTGTGGCAGGGGAGAGAGAAAGAAAAATTACAATGATGTTATGGTAAAACCTGGAGCTAAACCACAGGCATTTTATGTGCAGTGTTTGTAATAAACCACTCTTAGAAAGCGTGATCATAATCGTTCCATGCAAGAAGGAAGCAGTGTAGTATAACAGAGAGAGATATGACTCCTTTTGTGTACCAAAACTATTGCTTCTCTGAAACTCACCACTCATAATCCCCAATAAGATGCATTAAAATATTCATTACTTTACAGGGTTGTTTTAAGTGTCAAATGAAGCAATCATATAAAAGAGCTCTGGGAACTGAGAAGTAACATGGCACACACACAGACTTTGTTTAAGGAGCAGGACATCATTATGTAATGACCACCTAGTCTACCCACAGGGAGATGGCATATTCTTGCCTGCAGTCTTCACCTGGATTCACAAGGTGTTCATTAATAATGCACAAGTAATTATTGTGCATATTATTTAAAATTCTAACAGGAAGAATTGGTTAGTGGAAAATAACTGAATTCAATTTTTCTAAGGACACACACAAAGTGTGAGATCTAAAACTCTATCTTATTCTGTTACTTAGGCTTTGAGAGTATAGCATATTATACTCTCTCTGACTATATTTCTGATGAATATGTGTATAAAACTGAGTGCAAATTTAAATTGATGTTTTTGATTACCTATCTCCTCTTCATAAAATAATAGAATTCAATATATACGAAAAGCTGTGCACTATATTTTGAAATATATGACATGTGAAAATGTACCATAAAGCATAGAATAGATATATAATATCTAATAATTCTAATTTTATAATTAGAATTAGATAATTAGAACAGTTATCTATTCTAATAGAAGAAGAATTTATCTTGGAAGTACTGGATTTTAAGCTAGTTGATGACTCTAATTCTGTAATCTATAATCTATACCCAATTCCTTTTCTATAGTAGTAATTAAGCATTTGGGTTATGAAGTTTTTGTCCATATTATTTAAACTAATATCACCAATATCCTTGTGAGGAAGATAATATTTTTGTCTACAATTTTCTAATAAGGAAAATTCAGAGAGGTAAACTTTCTTGACCAACATGAGAAAACTAGCCAGTAAAAGATTTGGGGCTCTTATGCAGGGCCTCTGGTCTTCAAAATACACTCT
>NW_006776934.1:1370854-1377502 GCF_000442215.2 Lipotes vexillifer | reverse complement strand
TCTTTCTACACAAAATTCTGGCTATGTTTATCTTACTCCACCTCCCAACTTCGTTATATTCTGTGTATCGGTTAGATGATGTCAGAATAATTGTGCTCATCCTTGAACTGTGTTGCCTAGCACAGTATATACTTAATGAATACTTGATAAATAAAAAGCCAGCAAGATAATATACCTGCTAGATCTCCATATAATTTTTCTATTTTCTTGTTTATTCACAACTGCCATCAAAGTTCTCTGTAGACTCATGTTAATCACTTTTGTTAGAGTTAAAATTTTCAATGAAACATGTTATTTAATTTATGCCACTCAAAATCACAGAGGTATTTTCGTGAAACTCTTTCCAGGGCTCTGGAAATCCTGGCTCAAAACAAAAGGGAAGAATTAGAGTAACTATACTTTTATTGACTTTATTCAATACAATGAGAAAGAATTTTCCTACCAGGTTCTCGAATAAAACACTATTTAATCTGAAAATAAATTAGCTGTGACTTGTTCAATAAGATCTCCAATGAAATGTGATATGTTTTCTGTGCATTCTAAGTGATAAGTTACTTCAACACACATTTACATCATGAAAACAGAAATAATGTTTCAGTTGACCCTTGAATAATGTAGGAATTAGAGGTGCCAACCCCTGCACAGTAGAAAATCACTTTATGACTTTTGATTCCCCCCAGGCTTGACTGGAAACCTTACTGATAACATAAATAGTAGATTAATAATATGTTTTGTATGTTATATATATTATACACTACTTTCTGAAAATAAAGTAAGCTAGAGAAAAGAAAATAGATGATACAAGTGAACTTATTTACAAAGCAGAAACAGACTCACAGACTTTGAAAACAAACTTATGTTTACCAAAGGGGAAAGGTGAGAGGGAGGGATAAATTAGGAGTTTGGGATTAACATATACAAACTACTATATATAAAATAGATAATCAATAGGGACCTACCATATAGCACAGGGTACTCTACTTGATATTCTGTAATAACCTATATAGGAAAATAATCTGAAAAAGGATGGATATATGTATATATATATATAACTGAATCACTTTGTTGTACACTTGAAACTAACACAATATTGTAAATCAACTATACTCCAATATAAAAAAAAATAATTAAATTAAAAAATAAAACAGAAGACAAAAAAAGAAAATCATAAGGAAGAGAACATACATTTATAGTATTGTACTGTATTTAATGATACTGTAAGTTTATGGCATCTATTTACAAGTTGAATAGTCTGTCAGTATCTACATCAGTATTGTCTAATATTATACAAATGCTGTAGATGTCATATATATTACTAACACTAGACATCAAAAAGAAAAGATAATGTGAAAAAGAAATTCATATTTATTTACAGGTATAACCATTCATTGATAAAAAAAGAAGCAGCAAAATAATTGCTTTATGTAGCCTAGTATTATTGATATGATTTCTTCACAGTAGCTTAGCATATACACTAATCAGTGAATTGTTATAAAATTTTTACAGAATACAGTACAACAGTCACATTTATAATACAGTATTGAGAACTTTGTTGCATTAAAAAAAATCCTGTGATGACAGGCTGATATACAGTTTCTTCAGTTATGAGAGAGAGAGAGAGCTAAGTGGTTTATCTGTAGGATTTTTAAAATTGTCTCAAATCTCCAAAACTGTTTCCAATATATTTACTGAAGTAATCTGTGTTGAAGAAGACCCATGCAGTTCGAACCTGTGTTATTCAAGGGTTAACTGTAAAACTAAGAAGGCAGAAATGACTCCATCTCTGCCATAGTAAATAACATAATTCCCTTTTTTGTTCTAAGGCCTTTCATTATAATAATAATAATTACTGTATTTATACATACATATATCCTCCAAAATTATACAGGGGAAAATTACTTATAAAACATATTAAGTACAAAAATCACAGTTTTAACTGAATAACAAGCAAAGTTTAAAACTTTGTTTTCCATTACTAATTACTTAAACCATGTTCTCTTATATATGTGCCATTGTCTATAGAGCAAAATTTTTATGACCACATGCTCTCTTTAATTATCTCCCATTTTATATTTAAGGAAACAACAAGAGAAAAAAGAAAAAAAGAGACAGTAGGAACAGAGTTTATATAAAATGGTTCTGAATTTAAGCAAGAACAAGGAGATTGTAAAAGCACAGCAAGTGGTGAAAATCTTTTATATTTCTAGTAGTATAATATTCTTATGGGCTCTGGAACTTGTAATTTACATTTTCATTCATTTATATTTTCTTCAAGGAAGAAAGGATTTAGAAGGGGGTGACAAAAAATTAACAGATAATTATCAGGCATTGTGATAAGTGCTTTCATAGGGAGAAACAATTTGAAGTGCTGTTTAGTTTAGCAAATTGTTCTTACACATATTGCACCATCTGATGCTCAAGGTAACACTCTGAGTAGGTTGAGTACATATTATCTTTAGTATCCCCATTTTACAGTTGAAAGAAGCTGAGATGCAACAATTTCAAATAAATTTTCCAGAAATCATATAAAAATCACAAAAAAATGTTGCAGTGGGGATTTAAAACAGGTCTGACTTTTCATGCTGAGGTCAATTCAGTGGATATATTTATACTGCTCCTTAATAATCTTGGGCTTCAAATTTCTGTCCAAGTGACTCAGAAATGGGTGCAAACTATATTCTGTGTTGGGAGGAATAGAGAATAGGTAGAAAAGCTTGTCTTAAAAAAGAAAGGTGTAGAGCTTCCCTGGTGGCACAGTGGTTGAGAGTCTGCCTGCCGATGCAGGGGACAGAGGTTCGTGCCCCGGTCCGGGAAGATCCCACATGCTGCGGAGCGTCTAGGCCTGTGAGCCATGGCCACTAAGCCTGCACGTCCGGAGCCTGTGCTCCGCAACGGGAAATGCCACAACAGTGAGAGGCCCGTGTACCCCAAAAAAAAAAAAAAAAGGTGTAATAAAACCAATAACTGTACAGTGAGTAGAAAAGCATGGACAAAGAATATTCTCCTGAGATCCAGTTAATACTGCAAAGATCTTGGTTCAATATCATTATCAAATGAAGTGTGTAAGACATGGTCATATGTTTATGGAAGCTTTGAAAGCATATAGGAAATAGAGTGGAGAAATCACATATTTAATTCGTGTAAGACAAGAATATAAAAGTAAGTTTTAGAGCCAAAAATTAACTGAACAAACTATCTGTTTGTAAAAAATACTTTGGAATGCTACTGAATAAGAATTAGGGATCTATTATAGGAAAAGTCTATAAAGCTTGAAAACAAATACCTAGCTGGAGTAAAAGTAAATGGGATGCTACATTCTATTGGCAGAAAATAGAACACAATTCTACACAGAAACCATTATTTTATTGGTTAACATACTCATAAATATGGCATAGAATGTGTCTCGATATTGTATTTCTTGCATAACTCTTTTTTTTTTTTTTTCCCCTCCCAAATACCTTTCAGGCTAAAATACATTCTAGGGAGGATTCTAAAGTTTAGGGATTAAGTCTCCCTTCTTTTGCTAGATATTAATATATGTTTACAGATTTTAGGAGTTTAAGATATTTTGATTTTACAAAAATCCAGACTATTAAATGAGTTTGGGAATTTTCTTTTGCTTCCTAGTGTGATTAAACAGAATATAAACCTGAATTGGGAAAGATTTGGTTATTCATTAAAGTTCCATGTTTTCTATGATCTAAATTAATCATTCTTATTGACAAGTGGAGTTTAAAGGAAAATTCAGAATGGAATGCAATCTTTCAAACAAGGGAAAGACTTAATACATTTTGATTGCTTACTTTGGGCAGATGCTGTACCAGGTTCTTTACTTATCTCATTTAATTCTTACACAAAATATGTAAAACTGGGTACTAGTTAGAGTTCTTAGTAGAAAACAAGAGAGGTTGGCTCTGGTTAACTTAAACAGAAATAGAACGTATTGCACGGTTTTAAGGTGTCTCATAGTGTCCCTGGAAAGTTTGGAGAACCAGGCTCACAAAAGAAGCATGAGCAATGGAGACTGGACAGACAGACACTGCCACATTCCTAACACAAATTACCTCTGGAGAGAAGAGAGACTCAGAGCTCCAGGCACTGCATTGCCAGCAGGGCACACTGAATTCATTGCTGGCTTTGTTGCTATTTAGCTTCTGCAAAGTTACTTTGTTTACCAGTGTTCTTGTGGCCATAATCAATTCTCCATTCCCCTTACCTTGCTTCACTTCTTGTAAAATAAGTTAAAATGCTGGGTGATTGGAAGTAACAGACTAAGCATTGATTATACATCCATTCAGTGACAATCAAGGAAGAAGAGAAAGTGAAGATTTGGTCTTTTTATTTCTGCCTCTTGGCACTACTCATAATATAGGATATTCAAATCCAAAGTTGGGGGTATATAAATAATAACAGAATTTAAAATGTCCATTACAAGTACATATTTTTTCATTATTTTATGGGTGAGGAGACAAATTATTTAAGATGCTCATTCAAGGTTAAAAAAAACAACAACTAGTAAGTGGAAAAACTAGATTCTGAAATAGGATCTATCTAATTTCAGAGATTAAATGCTGTTTTTTCCATGTCATAATTGTAATTGAAAAGTAACACTATAAAAATA
Organism: Lipotes vexillifer; assembly: GCF_000442215.2. Classification (NCBI taxonomy): domain Eukaryota; kingdom Metazoa; phylum Chordata; class Mammalia; order Artiodactyla; family Lipotidae; genus Lipotes; species Lipotes vexillifer. Next base: position 1,372,881 of record NW_006776934.1, on the reverse strand, counting down.
GCATCAAAGTTTATAAAATACTGAGGGGGAAATTTAATGTCCTATGGGTAAAATCTCTGCACTGAAAACTATTTAACATAGTTGAGAGAAATTAAAGACCCCCCAAAAATAGAGAGATATACTATGTTCATGGATTGGAATACTCAATTTTGATGGCATTTCCCACATCATTTCTAGATCCAATCCAAACCCATTAAAATCACAAAAGTATGATATTTTAAAAGAAATTTACAAAGTTTTCCTAAAAAGTATATGAAATTTTTCTATGAAGGATTTAGAATATGCAAAAAAAAAAATTAGAAAAAAAAAAAAAACTTTGGACATTTATCATATAGCTATAGTATTTTATACTGTGAAATAATAATAAAGGTAATAATAATCAATTGACCAGATGAGAAAATCCTGACAGACCTAAAACACATTATGTTTAACTGATTTTCAACCAATGCTCCAAAGCAGTTCAATGGGGAAAGAAAGCTTTTTCAACAAATGGAGCAGGATATTGAAAAACATAAAAGGCAGCATTTACCTAAAAACATTCACAAATACTAATCTGATATGGATCATAAACATAAATGTAAAATCTAAATTATGTAGCTTGCCAAAGAAAATATGGGGAAAGGGAGTAAGTATCTTTGTGATCTTTGTTTAGGCAAATAATTTTCACACAGGATCTAAAACCAATAGCCATAAAATAAAATAATAATAATAATAAATATTCAAACCACAGGGTAAAGAAAATATTTATAATACATAGGCCTGGAAAATTACTTATATCCAGAATACATATTAAGATAATACAACTCAATAATAAATCACCACAAAAACAAAATAACAATAGGCAAAAGCACTAAACGAAGAAAGATATTTGAATGGTCATCAAGTACATTAAACAGTACTTAATATTATTAGACATTAAGTAAATACACACTAAAACCATAATATATATCTCTAGGCACTCACTGTGTAGGAAAAATAATGAAAAGCTTAACATCCTCAGGTGTTGGTGAAGGTGTGGTGCAAATAGAGCTCCTACAGTTTGCTGGTGAAATGTAAAATGTATAATTTTAGAAATTAGTATGACAGATTTTTCATAAAACTAAATATCCATTTACCCTGTAACCCAGAAATTTCACTCATGAGTGTATTTCCAAGAGAATGTCCATAAAAGATTATAAAAGCAGCTTTAATCATAGCATCTCCAAACTAGAAACAATGCAAATTTCCATCAGCATAAGAAAGAACCATATTTTAGTATACTTATAGATTTGAACATTACTCTCAAGTAAAAATGATTCATTCATTTCTTGATGCACGGAATAGTAAGGACAGATCTCCAAGAAGTGCTGAGTGAAAGAAACAAGACACACGATACAAAACTAAATGATTGCGTATGTCAAAGTCTAGTACTGTCAAATCAAACGTAGGAAAAGAGATTAGAACACTGGTGGAGGGAGTGGGGCTGGAGGGGCTCAGATTGATGGCAAATGGTAGCCTGAGGGAAGTTTTGAGGGTTGTTGATATATGGAAATGAAGTCATCATTGGGGGAAAGGTTAAAATAATACAAATAAAAATTTGCTTAAACCTGGAGTCACAATAAACGTAGTCCAAATACTAAATTGTGGCCATTTTTTTAAGGGATCATAATACAAATAACATAAACTTTATATTTTAAAATATTAACATATCTGAAATAGCTCAACTAGAAAGACTGAAAGAAGTGAGATATTTAAATATGTTAAACTTTTTCCTTTTGCTATTTTGAAAATAAACGTGTTTTATTATGTTTTATTATAAAATTACAAATGAGGGGCTTCCCTGGTGGCGCAGTGGTTGAGAGTCCACCTGCCGATGCAGGGGACACGGGTTCGTGCCCCGGTCTGGGAAGATCCCACATGCCGCGGAGCGGCTGGGCCCGTGAGCCATGGCTGCTGAGCCTGCGCGTCCGGAGCCTGTGCTCCACAACAGGAGAGGTCACAACAGTGAGAGGCCCGCGTTAACGCAAAAAAAAAAAAAAAAAAAAAAA
>NW_006776934.1:1358629-1370665 GCF_000442215.2 Lipotes vexillifer | reverse complement strand
GGGGGCCGGGGAGCCATGGCCGCTGAGCCTGCGCGTCCAGAGCCTGTGCTCTGCAACGGGAGAGGCCACAGCAGTGAGAGGCCCACAAAAAAAAAAAAAAAAAAAAAAAAAATTACAAATGAATCCAACTTCATAAAACTCTTTACATTGTTGTTCTTATATTTACAAATCTCCTTCTTTAGCTTAAGCCTATTGCTGTGAAGCAACTTAAATACTGAAAAGTAACAATTCAGTTTTCATTTTATTTTATTTTCTAATAAATTTAGGAAAATTAACAATATTTAAAATAGGAATATCTAATATAATATAAATATATAAATATAAAATAAGTATGTGTTTGTAAATATAAATACATAACTATTAAAACAAACATTTAATATTTATAAGTATAAATAAAATAAATATTATGTACTTTATGCATATTTTACATATATAACCTACTTTGGTAAAATATATTCCATATGAGCTATGGCAGATATAACAAAGGGCTTATATTTTGTCTGCTTTGCAACATTTCCTGTGTTACATATTTTTTATTTGGGGGAAATGTTATGAATGTTTTATTTGGGGGAAGTGTCTTGTTTAGACACAGTGAAGAAGTATGAAGAGAGGACAATTACTTCCCCAAATGGTTTGATATGACAGTAAACATTGTATCAGTGCCATCTACAGCATCATTTCAGAACCAAAGGTGGTAAGAAACAACCAGAAAATATAAGGTCTTCTGCAAAAATCAAGAAGACTCAGCTTCCCCTCGTTTTCCAGACTGGGCACTCCAGGTGTTACACTTTGGGATTAAAGGAAAAAGTGATTATGGAAGGCTATACAATTTGCTGATACTTGTGTTACTTATCTAAGAGATTAGTTGCTTAAAAATTAAGCCATTTAATTTGTTTCCAACCCAGTGAGTGAATAGAGGAATCTGTTGCCGATGGAGAGAGTGCATGTGTGCTAAGAAGAAAGGGAGGAGGGGAAATGGGAAATTCTTGGTAAGAGCATAGACTAGATTCATGTAAAACTGTTTGTTTTTTTTCCCCCCCTCTGTCACTAATTAGCTGAAAAATCTTGAGTTTCAGTGCTGCAACTGGAATTGGGGCCAACTTAGGGCAATGCATTTAACAGTTGTTGTAGCTAAATGAGATGATGCTTGTAAAGTCTTAACACAATGTTACATGAAAGTAGAAATATCAGGTGTTTTAACATTCTTAGCTCTTTCTCAGTCTTGTGATAAGGTAATCTGTTGGAGCTTTAACTGTTAGAGTTGCAGGGTGAGCATGATTATCATTCATTTTCTCCCTCACTGAAGGGTGAAGGAGTGTTTGAAAAAGGTTATACATAAGAAGGAGTAAGAAAGAAGGAATGACCTACCATTCTGCTATTTTGCTGAGCAGATGGTGCAGGATTCCCTTTCCAAGCCAGGAGACCTTAGGAGTAAGTCAGTAAACAGTCAATAACAGTTCGAAAAGAGTCAGTGAAAAGTCAGTAAACAGAAATAGAACCAGAGTTCAGGATGTTAGGTTTCTCAAACATGTTTAAACTGATGACTATGGATTTTGGACACGGAACAGGGGTAATTTTTTTTTTTTTTTTTTAAGGAGGTTAGAGTGAAAGTTCAGAATATTTTTGCCTCTTTGAACTTAGAATCAATCAATCATCTCTAGCTGCAAAAATGTCTTTTGGTAAGATGTTCCCTGTAGGTCTGTGAACTTTGAGTTTTTTCAACATCAGAGCTTCTCATCTTGTAACTAAATGTCTAGTGTCCATGGTTTTTAGTATTTTGCTCATGAATTAAAATTGGAGGAACAGTGATTGAAATGGGATGAAGAATATGTTCTGTATATTAATTCCTTATATCATACCCAGGGCTTCCTAATGCTAATTAAACTCTACTGTTACTCTTAAGTAAAGAGAAAACTCACAAATCAAAAAGAGTAATAGAGGAAGAAGTACTTCCAGATGGGGTAGTAATGACATCCTAAAATCCTCTCTTCCATAAAATCAAAAAGAACACTGGAAAGTTTTAAAAAATCAACATGTTCAGAATTCTGGAAATTGACCAATGGCTTACAAAAACTGGAGGAGAATTTATTCAAGAAAAATGGCTGAATCTCACTAAGAAGAGTGAGCTTTGTGATCTTTAACTTGCCTTAGCTCTTGAAAATCAGTGGCTCTGCAATCTCAGTGAACACCAGCAGCTAGCAGCCACTGGGGGAGCCAGATAGGTTTGAAGAAATACAAAATGTCCCATTCTTGGAAAACTGTCACAATGTGACCCATCTGGCAACTCTTATGAAAAACCCCACTCACAGGGCTTGTCTTTTTTTTTGCCTGACTGAAATCTTGCTCAGTGAGGAAATACATTTCCCAAAGGCTTCACAGAGGCTGCCTGTTGTAGTAATACCACTTGGGCCAAGCAAGAGGATTGTCAAAACCCTGAAAATGAAAATCTGTGGAGAAGAATGTCCATGTGGGGTTTGAAAACCTCCAGCATATTTCTGGAGACCTAGAAGCCCATGCACATGTGCAGGGCTTTGTTCATAACCAAGAAAGACCTTAGAAGGCCCTAATATCTTACTTCTGGTTGATATCAAGGCTCTGTGCAAGCAGAAAATGAAGTCTAAGCCACAGTGGTAGCTGCCGGAGGAATGAAGGCTTGCATCTGCACTAAAACAGCACCATTAGGAAAAAGGTAGGAGACATTGTTTCAAGGCATTAAGGAATCCAATCATATTTTTTCTTCCAGTTTTATTGAGATATAGTTGAGCTAAAGCACTGTATAAGTTTAAGGTGTACAGCATAATGATCTGACTTACGTACATCATGAAATGATTATCCCAATGAGTTTAATGAACATCCATCATGTCCTATGGATACATTAAAGAAATAGAAAATTTTTTCCTTGTGATGAGAGCTTTTAGGATTTACTCTCTTAACAACATCCACATATAACATACAGCAGTGTTAATTATATTCATTGTGTTGTACATTAAATCACTAAAACTTATTTATCTTGTAACTGAAAGTTTCAGACCTTTTGACTGCCTTCATCCAAATCTCCCTCTCCTCACCCCCAGCCTCGCCTCTGGTAACCACAAATTTGACTTATTATTCCATGAGTTTGTTTTTGAAGTATAATTGACCTATAACAAAATGTTAGTTCCTGGTATACAACATAGATGAATCAATATTTTTATACATTTCAAGCGATCATGATAAGTCTAATTACAATCTGTAACCATACAAAGACATTACATAATTATCAACCATATTCCCCACACTACATTTCATACCTGTGACTCATTTATTTTGCAACCAGAAGATTGTACCTCAACACCCTCACCTGTTTATCTCTTCTCCCCACCCCCCCCTTCCCTATGGCAACCACCTTTTTATTTTCTGTATCTATGAGTCTATTTCTGTTTTGTTATGTTTGTTCATTTGTTTTGTTTTTCAGATTCCACGTATAAGTGAAATCATACAGTATTTGTCATTCCCTGACTTTTTTCATTAGCATAGTGGAATTGCTGGACCGTATGGTAGTTCTATCTTTAATTTTTTGAGGAATCACTATACTGTTTTCCATAGTATATGCACCAATTTACATTCCCACCAAGAGTGTATGAGGGTTCCTTTTTCTCCACATGCTCACCAACACTTGTTATTTATTGTCTTTTTAATATAGTCATTCTGACAGGTGTGAGGTGATACCTCTGTGGTTTTGATTTGCATTTCCTGACGATTAGTGATATTGAGCATCTTTTCATATGGCTGTTGGTCATCTGTACATCTTCATTGGAAAAATATGTGTGTGTCTTGTTAAAGTCTGTTTTAAAGTCTATTTTGCCTCATATAAGTATTGCTATCCCAGCTTATTTTCATTTCCATTTCCATGGAATACTATTTTCCATCTTCTCACTTTCAGTCTATGTGTATCTTTCATGAATCTCTTGTAGGCAACAAATATATGGGTCAGTTTTTGTATCCATTCAGCCACTCTATGCATTTTGATTAGAGCATTAATTTATTTACATTTAAAGTAGTTGTTGATAGTTATGTACTTACCAGCATTTTAATAATCGCTTTGTGTTTTTTTCTGCTTTTTTTTTTTAGCTCTGTTTTGCTCCTTTCTTCTTTACTCTTTACTCTTGTGATTTAATAACTATTTTTTAGTGTTATATTTGGATTCTTTTCTCTTCTTTGATTGTGTATCTATTACAGAGTTTTGGTTTTGGTTATCATGAGGTTTATATATAGCTATACACACACACACACACACACACACACATATATGTGTGTATACATACACGTGATTATTGTAGGTTTCTGATCATCTAAGAGTCAATTAATTTTAGCAATCATGCATTTTTGACTCCCTGAGACAACACGTTCACTGTTTTTGACACCATACTTTATAAATATTGGTTTTGTGTATTCCTTAACTACTTAATTCACAATTCCTTAATTGTGAATGTACATAACTTTACTGCCATTTTCTTTTATCCTTTCTACTAGCTCAATAATTGGTTAATTGGTACTGAGCTCTTTTAGCTTTTGCTTGTCTGTAAAAATTTGATCTCTCCCTCAAAGCTGAATGACAGCCTTGCTAGGTAGTGTACTCCTAATTGTAGGCTTTTCCCTTTCATCATTTTAAATATATCATGCCACTCCCTTTTGGACTTCAGAGTTTCTGCTGAAAATTCAGCTGATAGCCTTATGGGAGTTCTCTTGGACATATTCTTTTGCTTTTCCCTTGATGCTTTTAATATTCTTTCTTTATATTTCATTTTTATAATTTTAGTTTAAATGTGTCTGGTGTGGTCCTCTTTGTATTGATTCTGTTTGGAACTCTCGGTGTTTCCTGGACTTGGATGTCTGTTTCCTTTCCCAGAATAGGAAAGTTGTCAGCTATTATGTGTTCTATTATATTCTCTGCCCATTTCTCTCTCTCTTCATCTTCTGGTATCCATATAATGTAAATGTTACTATGCATAATGTTGTCATAGAGGTCTCTTAAACTGTCCTTATTTAGTTTTTTTCTTCTTTTTTCTGTTTAGCTTCAGTGGTTTCCATTAATCTGTCTTCAGCTCTCTAATCCATTTCTCTGTATCATCTAATCTACTCTTGATTCCTTGTAGTGTGTGTATGTGTGTTTTAATTTAATTTAAGTTATTGTATTCTTCATTTCTGCTTGGTTTTTCTTATATTTTCTAATTCTTTGTTAAAAACTTCTAATTTCTCATTCTATTTATTCCTTCTTCTCCCGAGTTCTTTGAGCATCTTTATGATCATTCTTTACTGGTTAGATTACTTATCTCTTCTTATGGGGTTTTGTTACTTTATTTGGAACATATTTCTCTGTCATCTCATTTGCCTAATCACTGGTTTTATTTCTATGTATTTGTATTTTTCCAGTCTTGGAGAAGTTGCCTTTTGTAGGAGACATCGTATGTGTCCTGGCAGTGCAATCTCTTCTGGTCAACAGAAGCATATGCTCTAGGAGTACCCCCTTTGTGGGTTTCATGGGTATTCTCTTGTAACAGGCAGACTACTGTGGGTGGCCTGACAGACATGCCTGGCTCCCACTCTGCTTAGTTGCCTGGCCTTGCCTTGTACAGAGATTGCCAGCCACTGGTGGGAGGGGCTGAATCACAAAGAAACTGGATGAGTAGCTTCAGGGGTCCCAGGGATAGTGCTTGTCCACTGTTGGTTGGATCTTTATTCCAGGGTGGGTGGTTGTGGGGCTGGATCTACTAGATCTAGTGTAGGCCTGCTGGGGTGTGGCAGTTCCTGATGGGGCTGGCTGAGATCCAGGGTGCTCCAAAGCTAGTGTCAAGGGATTTCCTGAGGCTATTGTCAGCCTGCTGGTGGGTAGAGCTGAGTCCCAGAGTCTCTAGCTGTAGGGTCCTGAGGGTCCCCATGCTGCTTTGGGCCCACTGGTGGATGGCACTTGTTACAGACACAGATGAATACAGGGTCTGGGGTATCCCAAAGCTGATATTGATCCACTGGTAAGGTAGACTGGATCCTGACATGGAAGGCTGTGGGGCTGTGGTTGTTCTGGGGCTACTGCCAATCAACTGGTGAGCAATCTGGGATCTGCAGTCTCTGGCTGCAGGGCCTGGGGGTCCTGGAGGTGGTCTTGACCTGTTGGTGAGTGGGGTAGGTCCTGATGTCTGGCTTCAGGGCTCAAGGTATTCTGAGGTTAGTGACAGTGCACTGGTGGGCCACTTCGGGTCCTGGGCCCTCTTGTGGATGGGGTCTGAGTCCTTAGGTGCTCATGGGGTCCTAAACAGCTGGCCTGGTTTTTTGTGGTGCTGTGTCCCTGTCTGTCTAGCTGCTTGGCTTGAGGTGTACCAGTACTTGTGCAGAAAGGCTGGTGGGTGGGTCTGGGTCCTGGGACTAATAAGCTAGAGGGAGGATTCCAAAATGGCACTTGCCAGTGCCAGTGCTCTCATTGTAGAATACTCTCCCAAAAATAGCTTCCACCAGAGTCCATTTCCCCAGGGTAAGCTCCAGCTGCCTCCTGCCTCTTCAGGAAACTCTCTTTCCAACATGAGCAAGTGAGTCTGACCAAGGTTCCTTTTAAATTACTATTTCTCCGTGGTCTTGGGATGTTAGATTTTGTGTGTACCCTTTAAAAGTGGAGTCTCTATTTGCCACAACACTCTGCCTCTCCCAACAATAGTCTCCTCTGGCCTTCAAAGCCAAACATTCTGGACGCTAGTCTTCCTGGTGCAGGACCCCCAAGCTAAGGAGCCCAATGTCGGGCTCAGAACGTTTACTGCTTGGGGATAACCTCTGTGATTGTAATTATCCTCCCGACAGTGGGTCTTTCATGCAGGGGTAAGGGTCTTGAATAGATCTCATCTTTGCCCCTCCTACCTGTCTCATTGTGGTTCCTTCTTTATATCTTTAGTTGTAGGAGATCTTTTCTGCAAGTTTTCAGATTTTTCTCATTGACAGTTACTTTGTAAATAATTTTAATTTTGATGTGTCCATGGAAGGCGGCGAGCTCTACTAGGCTATTTTGGTCAGCTCTATCCAATTGTTAAGTGACAACTAAGATAACTAAGCAGATATTTTGGTGGCCTCCCATCATAAAAAAAAAAAAAAAAAAAAAAGGACTGATTTTTACAGAATTGGTTCAACAGAGTCATTAAACCAACAAGCAATGCCAACAAAAATAGCATTAATAACAAATCTTGGGGGGGGGGAGGGTGTGAATTGTGTTTACAGAGTTTTCACATTATAGTATTTAAAATATTGAGTTTTTAACTCAAAACTTCAAGACACACAGATAAACAGGATAATGTGACCATATGTAGAAGAAAATAAAATCAATTTTAAAAAGTGCTGTCAACAGAAAATATCCCTGAAGTTGGATAGTACTCTGAAGCAAGCTAAATCTAGAGAAATTGTCTCTAGAAGCTTCAATCTAAAATGTCATTCTAAAATGCATACTTTTTAGGGGGAACAATTGCTTTTGGCTATGTGTAGAATGCTTAATATTTTAAATATATTTGAAAATAAGGATGTTTACTGCATAGTTGGACTATGTTGCTTAGAATAAATAGTTGTTAACTAACACCAACTAGGTTCTGATTATTTAATGACTTATGCAGCAAAAATTAAATATTGGCTTTTCTAAAAATGTAACTACTGGGATTGTGATATGAGGAAGGTAAGCTATAAGACTAATAATTCATAGTGAAAAGTAGAACAAAATTTCAGTGGCTATCAATAACTCTACTTATCAAATTTTAATTATATTTCTTGCAGCTGCACGTTCTTTGATGTTGGTGAAGTAATCGATGCATTATTTTTCAAAAAAAAATTGATTCTGGTTAATAATTGTGTTACCTTAAATAAGATACCACATGTTTTATCTCCTTAGCTTCTTATAAACTACCACAATTAAAATGGTTTTAAATATAGCTGCTGACAATGGGTAATGCCATAAAGTGATGTTACAAGAAAAAGTTATCTGGCCTCACCATGCATTGTAAGAATTAATCCAAGCTTTTATTAGTATATTTCTTTTGAAAATATCAAGGAAACCTGATTAATACAAAGCAAAGAAAGCATATATTTTTGTTGATGCTGAAGAAATCAAGGTCACACAAATACAGTTTTAAAAGTCTTAATAGCACTAATCTTTAAAAATTATTATTTTTCATTTGTTCTTCAGTTATGTTAAACACTTATGTGGTCACAAAATATAAATAAATCAGTCTGCAGTTTCTTTAACAAAAAGTGAGATGAAGACTGCAACATGACAAAAGTGACGTTGTATCTACTGGACAATGTGAAGATATGTTTTATATGATTTATGTTGTAAAGTTAATTAACCAGACCAGTAATGCTAACTGATTGTTGCTTTTTTCCTTTAGATTTGTTTTGTGTAGTCTGTGGAGTAACTGCGGAATCATCTACGTAGAATCCAGGACTTTGCATTTTGAAAACTTCCTGGGGAAATTCATTAAAGATCTGGAAAAATTGTCCTGAATGGCTCTGTAGAAAAGAGAGTAGATACAACAGATGTCTTCACGTGTGCTGAAAATGGAGGTCATTTGGGAAAGGTGGAAAGAGCAGGTGAGATGATATAATCTCTTTATTATGGTTCCTGATAGAGCAAATATCAGTATGACATGATTAAGAGACAAAAGGGGCAATAGTTATAGCTAGGAGGATTTATCTCTATGCAACTACAAGGATATATCCATGATTAAAATAAGTGCTCACAATTCTGGGACATGGACTGCATGGTGGTCATGAAGAATAACCAGGAGATCTAGGTGGGGGGTTAAAAAGAGAAATAAATGATTTGTCATGGTTAATTCTGAGTATAAATTATTTAGTCATCCAGTGAAAGAAAAGATAACATTCCTGGAATTTTGCTAGAAGGACGAGAGTCAGATTTGAAGATAATAAATAGATAATAAGACATAGAAAAGATAGCTAAACCAAATAAAATTTTGAAGTGAATTTTGAATTATGTGTAGAAAGAATTCCCCTCAAAATTGTTATGGCCCAGAGAAATGTGTTTCTCTTTTTATTTGCTCTAAGAAATAATTTAATGCAGGTTATTTCAGGCAATTTCCATATAGCTTATCATTAAACGTTATAAACTAATACATTAGGCTAATTTACCTACCTTACTTTTTGGTCAAAATAATCACTGAATAACAATTCTGTGATAAGCACTTTAATAAGTATAGTGGGACCTATTAAACATCTAACAAATAGCAGTTCTTGCTTTTAAGGAGCTACTAAATTAGGTATAGTAACAACAATTTATGGAAAATTAAAATAACAAAATACAACAAAATTAGATAACTATTACATGGATACTACAAATTAAAAAATGCTCTACACATTCAATGAGAGCAATTTACTATATCTGAATAGTCAGTTCAACTTCATGAAGAAATTCACTACTGAGCTGGTCTTGAATTAGGCAGTGAAGAGGGTGCAAGAATTCCAACTGAATGGAAAATATGAAGTGATAGATAAGAAGAGAGTAATGTATAAGGAATAGTAAGTACAGTAAACTTAATTAATTTAAGAATGTAAGGAAGAAATTAGTGAATGATGAGATTGGAAAGGATTATTAAAATGAATGGACACCAGGCTAAGTGTTCAGGCAAGGCTACATACTATGTCAGAACCAGGGCAAAAAGAAAGTGTGAACCCCATGGAGCCCTTTGTTTAAAAATATTAAAACTTTCAAGATAGTGACAGCAGATCACTAAACCAAACATGGAACCCTTCTAAGCATGAAGTCCTGTGACTGCACAGTTCATATGTCCAAACAATGACTTTTATGGAGTTGAATCTTCATTTGAAAGGCAATGAGAGTGCTAATATTTCTTTGATATCACAATTTCAATTCTCCCATGTTTATTGCAGCATTGTTCAGAACAGCCAAGATGTGGAAACAAACTGAACATCCATTGAAAGATGAATGGATAAAGAAAATATGGTATAATAATACAGTGGAACACTCATGCTGAAAACTCGGCCTCTGTGCACTGGAGCCAGATTGAATCTCAGAGACAGAGTTTTGGGTAGAGAAGAAAAGAATAGCTTTATTGCTTTGCCAGGCAAAGGGGGACACTGTAAGCTAATGCCCTCAAAAACTGTGTGTCCTAACCCAGGGGAATTTGGTGTGTGTTTCACAGCAATGTATAAAGGGTGGAGTTGCTGATAAGGATCAGGGTGTGTGCAAGGCATGCATTCCTTTAATCTGGTGTCTCCTGATGAGCTTCTGTGGTTCTTGAGGTTATCAAACTGTGATCTTCTCTCTGGAATAAAGACTGCTTCCTCATGTAGTTAACATATTCCATTTGATGGAGGATTTAGTTCTGCAGGGTAGCTCAGAGATATTGTTATGTGTATCCCTTGATGTGGAACTAGAACCCAGTCCCAAGGCTGCACTGTTTCTTGACTTCTCCTCCCTTGTCTCTGCATCCTCTCCTTTCCCTAATCAGCAACTGTTTGAACCTGCTTTTTGGAACTCAGGGAAGGTCATGGAGGCTGAAGCCTATTTCCTACAGGTTCTTGCCCCCTGATTGGCAAGGGGGAGTTTGTTCTTTGGGACATGAGTCCACCTTACCCCAGGATTGCCAGCTTTCTCAATAAAGCTATCTTTCCTTTTACCCAGCACTTGCCTCTCTGTATTGGATTCTTGGGTGGTGAACAGTTGAACCTGAGTTAAGTAACAGTCCTTGATATAAACAGAAGAAAAAATTTTCAAGAATTAAAATTTGACAAGGCTTCTGAATGGCTAAAGGAGATAAGGGAAGTTGAGGAGTGAAGGTGATTGAAAGATTTCCAGCACAGTTGTCTGAGATAATGGCTTGAAACCATTATGAGATTATAATATTTCATATTTAAGATGATTTCATACTGAGTGATGGCAGGAGAACCAAGTGGAAATAGCCATTGGTTAACCATACATAGATTACAGACTAGAGTTCAGGAGACAAATTTTTGTGCGAGATGTGTAAGATGATAAAAACAGTGTGGTAAGCTAATATTTAATGATACTATCACTGATGTAGCATATGTCATTTTCAAAGATTCCAGTAGTGAATTATTAACCTATTTTATTTGTTGATTTAACATTTCTGAAAGAGTTAACACTTTAGATTTCACATCTCTAAAATGTTAATGATTTCTTTCAGAAATATTACTTAGATCAATGACTGAACATTCAAGGGAAAAAATAATTTTATATGAAAAATATGAAACAACCAACCACCATCATTTAATAAAGTGATTGTGCTATCCAAGACATTATTCTAAGCCTTTTTACCTGTCATATGTCTTTCAGTATTCTCAATATTCTTATTAGATGTGCACTTCTTTGATTCCCATTTTAAATATTAAGAAACTGAAGCATAAGTGAGCTAAGTTTATTGATTATCTAAGGACTATTTATTGAGTTATAACAGTGTACCACTCACTGAAACTGTACCAGATATGTAGTAATAAATAAGACCATCAGTGACCCTGTTCTTCAGTGATAATAAATTATATGAAGAAAATAAAAGACCGAAAGGATGATATAATAGGAAAAAACTGGATCAACACTTTAATGGTTGGGACAATAACTTGTCCAGAGTCATACAGTTACTTAATGTATATTATGATTTGAACTCAGTTCCACGACGGTAGAGATTTTAGCTTCTGTTTATCACTGTTGCTTTGCCAGAATATCCTCAACTACTTGATGAATAAAATGAGTAATGGTTAATATTTTTTGATGGCATGTCATGCATTATACCATATCATTTCCATAATATTTTAAAATATTCACAAGATTATTAATGTTATTCTTGTTTTAAGGATTTTGAATTTGAAGTTTACAACAGTAAAATAAATTGTTCAAGTTTACGCTATGATTGTGTAGAGTTTGGTATTTTAAATTGATGTCTCTAAAAGTCCAAAAGTGGGAATATCTCACTAATGCTTTTTGTTCTTCATAGGTCTGAAGATATTGCCATTGTGTGAATCTTGATGGGAGGATGTAGG
>NW_006776934.1:1349428-1358599 GCF_000442215.2 Lipotes vexillifer | reverse complement strand
GAAAGGCCAGATTCTTCTCTCCCAGAATCTGGATGCTTACTTAAAACAGCCCCTAGGTCTAGTGACCTGAGGAGAAGAGGAATTTAACAATGCTCCTGGAATGCATTAATCTATCAACAGATGAAAAAATAAGTTACAAAACTGTTAAATACCTAAATCTAAAATTGAAACCATTTCATAACATAGATTAAGAGTAAAAATAACCCCCCTTGATTCAAATGGTATAGCACCACATTTTTAATGATTATTGAGTTAGATGATGCCTATGCATTCCCCAGAGAAGATGTAATTTGAATGTTGGGCTCATTCTGGCTCTTGTGATATGGAATAACAATGGATAAATCCTAATCCAATCTGCTTTGACAGTGAAGTTGGAAAAAAAATGGACAGAAACTTAATGCTTTGTTTTCTGTATTACAGATATTTTAAATTTTAGCATATTTATAATAAAAATTGATTCTAATATACAACTCTTAAAACCATTATGATTTCATATCTGAATTATATAAAACTGTGTTTTTAGTTATACTCTGTGATGTAATATATATGGTTTGTTGGCTTAGCAATGATTGCTGTTATATCTTATATAATCCAGGCAAAGTTAGAAAATTTGTTGACAATTCAGCCTCGAGCCAGAAGATGCTCCAGGGCAGGCTGAGGATAAAATCACCTTTAAGTGCAAGGATCAGTTGATGGTTACAAAATGCCTTATTGTCCATAATGTCGCGAACTCCTAATTAAGCATGCTGTGAGGACATACTACAAATCTAACAACACAAGATAGATCAGCATGCTGCTCCACATCAACTTGTACAGAAATTTGGTTTGCTGCAACACTGAAGATATCCACCAGCTGCTTTCTTAGAGGAAATACATCAAAATATTCTTTTGATTTTCTTTTGACTCAAAAATGAAGTTCTCCTTTTCCCATAACACAATGAAAGTATTTTTTCTTTATATTCCCAAAGTTCTCATTGAGCAGATATAGTGTAAAAGAGTCTAATGCATTCTCTTCAGTTTGTGTCAGAAGTTAGTTCGCAGATGGCTTCCCTAGGCTGCAAATGATTCAGCTTCTTACATCGTGCTGGCAACTCTCAAAACTAATTCAATATACATTTATTGAGTTTTTTAAGTGCCACACTCGATGGTTGGCACTGGGAATACAATGGTGAACAAAACCGATTACTATTTCTGTTCTCATGGAGACTCCTTGTCAGGGAAAATCTATAGCCAAACTAATTTTTCTATTCACATTAAATTCTTACATACTCTCTGCCTACTTTAATTTCTCAAGTGGCCTATTGATTTTTATTCAGGTTCTAAGACTCTATATACACAAACATATTCAAGGGTATTGCAAATGAACTAATAAGTTCAAAGTGGCCAATGTAAATAGAATTGAGCAATGATGTGAAAGGTAGGTTAGGTAGTTAATCTCTCTCATGCAAACATCCAAAGATAAACCAGAATCTGTTTAAAATACGGTGTCAACTTCTCACTTCATTTTACTTGGATAAAAATGTAGAGACAAAGACTATTCACTAGCATGCTTATTTATGATTCTATGATAAGACTAGGCAGGGTCAAGGTAATCTATCACCTTATAGTTTATTGCCTGTGATCACTGCATTTTTTATGATTCTCTTCTTTCATGCACATTGATTTCTCTCATGCTGCAACTCAGGAACTGTAAATGATGAATGATAACATTCACAATTAAGCCATTAAGGCAACACAGTCTTATAATAACACAAAAATATATTATAAAGCAAGTCCGATGTAAAAAAGTTGTAGAAGTTCATTTTTTAATTCTTTCCTGTGACAATAATACAAAGACCCCATATAGACCTAATTCTAAGCCTATGTTTACCAAAATCACCATTTACAATGGTTCTTGACTGTAAGTTTCTTTTTATGCCTGACATCTGCTTCTCAAAGATTTTCAATTATTTAAAAACATCTTATAGATGCAAAGTGGATTTGTGTTTAATTTCTAAAATTTAAACATATCATTTCCTAATACTTCATAACTACTTTAAACTATCTCGAGAATCCCATCATATAATTAATTTGGGAAAGAAAGGGAAAAGTGTGTTGTTTTGTTTATTTCATACCTAATGTGTGTTTTGTCCATGAGTTTTTACATTTTTCAACAGTTTTTGTCTGGTATTACACTCATAAAGCACCCACTGATTAAGTGATCTACAAGTATTTTATGAGCATCTACTATGAGCTAGCCAAAGTTCTGATTTCTGATAATTGAAATTAAAGTTCTTGATTTCACTACGTGTGTGAAGTAAAATACACAATAAGGATACTATATGACATAGGAAGGACTGAAAGCCATGAGAGTAGGTAGGAGAGGTATTTAACACACTCTGTATATCCCTTTATTTCATACCACTAATTCTAAGCATCAATCCACACCCATCTGATTTGTGCAAAATTTATCAGTCACTTGGCAAAGAGACTATTGTTTGGATGAGAAGTGTATAGTTTCTGCTTCAATGTATGTATTCCAAAATATATATGTTGATA
The DNA here is from genome assembly GCF_000442215.2 of Lipotes vexillifer. Lineage (NCBI taxonomy): Eukaryota > Metazoa > Chordata > Mammalia > Artiodactyla > Lipotidae > Lipotes > Lipotes vexillifer. The sequence continues at coordinate 1,356,061 of NW_006776934.1, read as the reverse complement.
TACACATAATATAAATGAATATATATAAATGAGTGTTTATATAAATGAATACACACACACATATGTACACATAGAGTGAGAGAAAGAGAGAGAGCTAGAGACTGGATTGAGCCAGATCTTCAGATAAGTTCAATTTTTAGGTTATAATGCTTTTAACCTTCATGGATTTGCCTCTACTGGTTTGTAGTTTTGTCTTTTTACCCTTAGATTGCTTTTTTGAGCCATACATACATCAGAATTCATAAAAAACTTAAATTTTACTGTTTTCTTTATTGCAATGACATTTTGAAGGATACTATCTCCCACATCACATAGGTGCTTCTTTTAAAAAAAGCTACAGAGATGGGAGTGGGGAGATTATTCTCATCAAGCAAGACAATAATTTTAATCTTTTGAAACCAGTGATTTAAAAAAAAATACTCATATTTTTTTACCATTGCTTTAGGCACCAGGAACTTTAGAATAAAATTATTATTTCACTTTTTCATGAACTTTTTTTCTCCAAATGTTTGTTTTCTTATGTAGAGCCTTATGTATTTTTAATGTATTTAAATAGAATACAAAAATGTATTTTCATATATATTTTCTCTATTGAGGTTTTATGAATAGGGACATTAACACAAAAACTATACATGATATACTGTTTTATTACTTTTTAAAATATTCATTTTGACAGCTTCTAGTTTTATTATTGATCAATCTAATTTTTTTCTGACATCATTTACATTTTAAGTTTTACTATCCTGTTTTTATCATAACAGTATCTGCTAATTCATACTTATGACATATGACAATATAATATTATTTATTTTTGTTTTATATATTTCCATTAAAAGTAATTCGGGGCCTCCTTCCATTCAATCTTATTCTGCTGGTGTGCAGAGTAAATTTTCATGGCACAGGCACAAGTTTAATTCATCAGTTTAATGACAGAGGTACAAAGAGAGTATATCTGGTTTAAGGATCTGGAGAAACTTGATGCTTCTTGTCAGTGTGGAATAAAACAGAGAAGGAAACCAGAGCAGCTAAGGATATTTTTTAAAAGGATTTTGTTTTTAACTCATTGAATTCTTTTCACTATTGATTGACTCATGGTCTCAGCATTGGTAAAGCCACTTCACTTCCTTTTGATTTATTTTTACCTGCTCAGCACTTTTAAGTGGCTGTGCAATATTTCACACTGATAAAGGCTTCTTTATTGGTTGAATCCAGTAATCCTTTGGTAAGAGTGAGGGTTGAAAGTGACAGCTCAGAAAAGAGTATAGACAAGGCATGGATAATGAAAATAATTCAATTAAAATGTATGATTCCCATTTTTTCTGACCTGAGTCTATGTGTTTGTGTATGTGTAAATCAATTTTTAGCTTATAAAAACAGTACATTCAGAGGACTTGGAATAACTGGGAAAACAAGAGAAGATATGGTGGAATAGGAGCAGCCATGTATAATAGAGATTTTTTCTCCATTCAACTTTACTATTAAAATCATTTAGGACATTTGAAAATTTTACCCTATTGATTATTGTTTGATAATTATGTGTTAGTCAGATGTGAGTTTCAAATGTTTAAATGATTTCATTATATCCTGAATTTTGATGAATCCATTTTTAATATAAGCAAGTTATACTCTACCTTCCCTTTTAAATAATTAACAATAGTCATAGAATAAAGCTCAATGTTCTGTATGCTCTGCTCAAAGAATGTATATGACTTATCTTAAAATTAAATTACTTTTACTGTCTAATATCCCTTAACATCCGTTATATTTTGCAATCAATTTGTGCTGCATATGTGAAATGTCACTTGAAGTGGTAAGAATAAAATATTTCACTTTCAGTGACATCAGAGGCATCTTGTAGGATGTTTATACTTGATGACACATATTGCATAATTTACTCTTACAATAGGAAATGTTGAAGAAAAAGGTATTGGTGTACATCTGTACTTGTGCTGAAATGAAAACACATCATTGGCACATTGTTATTAGAAACGCAGAGTGGTACCTTTAACAGTGACTGGTAAAATATTGGCTTTTCTAAACCACAATTTGATACCTTATGATTTGGGAAATATAAGAAGTTACTTTTAACCAGAAATGAAAAAAAGGGAACAAATGAATATATCTATTTATAATGAAGATATTCTTCATAGCTAAGAAAAACAATGCTAAACACACAGAGAAGGTATTTAGAAAGTTCACTAAATCCATGATCTTGAATTAAACTTAAAATTAATTGAAAAAAAAATCAAAGAATGAATAAACCTTTGTTTATAATAATATGCACAATAAATTTTAGCAGTTGCTTAGAGATGTTTAGTTGTGGGGTACAACTAAAGTTCTTTGAAAACAGCATATTTCCTATACATTTTACTTCCCAAGCAAAGAACAGAAATTGTTCTTTGATGATATATCACTAATTTACGTGAAAATACAAACTGTAAAGCGTCTCTCTCGATTTTGAAAACAACTACCCAACAAGTTCTTATTAGGTACAGTTTATAGATAAGATGATCAAAACATCTTTAATTTATGATATTTTGTAACTTAAGCAATAAATATAACCACACAATTTGTCTTGTTTTGGATTGAATTTGCTTCAAGTTATTACTTAACTTTGATAATGGGATCTGGTGACTGACAAATAGAATGTTCTTGTTTTTGAAGGAATTATTAAAGTAGAATAGGTGAAGAGCATGCAAAGCTCTAAATCTAAAATAAATTTAGCTAACAAACATTTATTGTGAATAATTTGTTGGAAGCATAAAAATAATCAAAAGAGATGCATTTTCTTTTGTAACTATATATATATATCTATATATCTATATATATATATATATCTTATTAGTTAAGAATTTTGACCATATGCACCTAATATAAATAACTAATAAATAGTAAAAATAAAAGAAAATATGCTTGGTAAAGAATAACATAAAACATTCTATCAATAATCAGTTGCAAACTTTTATTTACCAATTTCATCCTGTATCAAGTAAGTCTTCCAGATACGGTTTAAAAGTTCGAAGATCTTATATATTTTTAATATTCATCATGGTGAGTTTCTTGAAAGTTTTTGATCCCAAGCTTCTGACTTCTGAAATCACAGAAATCCATATTGAAGATAAATTCCTAATGTCAAAAAAATAAGTGAGCTACACAAGTGAAACTTCAGGTAAAATAGTAAGTCAAATGCTTTGGTTAACAAAAATAAGATATTTTACTAGAATAAAAAGAGTAGTTATAATCAATCATTAACTAGTGTACTTGGTAGCTTTTAAATACTTGTATGTATGTATATTTAGTTGCTGCTTAAATAAATTAAATTAAAAAATTATGAAGAATGTTTTCAGATTTTTTTTTTCAACTTTAGAGATAAAAATTGTTTGACATCAGATTGGCTGTATGAGTTCATCTGGAATCAGAGGATTGATGTGTTTGGCCAAAGATTGTATTGTTTTCTATCTGAAAGGCAGAAGGAGCATTTAGAACACATTTTCATGGTCAAACAAAAATTTTGTGTCTGACTCTTTCCACACATTGATTACAAAAGCCCTATCTCCTTGGATTTTAACTTTCTTTCTTTCTTTCTTTCTTTCTTTCTTTCTTTCTTTCTTTCTTTTTTTTGTAGCTCCTATGTAGTGACACCCATTCAGATTACAGGCAATAACAGTTCATATCAATTTTCTAGGACAAGGGTTATTAACTTTGTAAATTTCCTAATAAAATACACACAGTTTTGCTTATATTTATTTTTTTGACAAGAACCAATCACTTCATTTTCTAAATCATCAGTGATTCTAATACAGCTGAAGAACCAGTTTATTTTGGCACAGTTTTGTGTTTGGGGAGGGATGTGGAATTTGGATGATCCAGGATGAAAAGGTCTCATGTTTACCTAGCAAGTAAGGAAATATGGTAATCAAATGTGAATAAGATATAAAGTTGCTCAATTCAGTTAAAAATTAAATGGACCCTCTAATGTGACTTAACGAACATTAAAATTTAATTCTACATTATATTTTCTCTTTTGTATTTCACATGTGCAAATCTTACAGAAAAATTAAGTCAAGGTAAGTATAAAATGATTTACATTTATTTGACAGGGATGATTTTTTAAAATACGTGATTATATTATAACTTAGAAGGCTTATTTACTTTGTTATAAAGCAGAAAGTAACACACCATTGTAAAGCAATTATACTCCAATAAAGATGTTAAAAAAATTTTTTTAATTAAAATAAAAAAAGAATTCTATGGGTGTAATTTTCTCTCATATTTAATATACTTGAAAAAACTAATATATACTAATTATTTTCAACACAGAAACTCCTTATTTGAAATTGTTCGTGTCACTTGCATAACATTTACTTAATATAGGTTTGTTGATAGTGACAGAAAATAAAACATTATTTATTATTTTTATTGCTGGGCTAACTTTCAACCTCGAATATTTTCTTTTTCTAAAGACAGAATAAAGTGAATAACCATCTTGATTTTGAAGGTTATATAAAGAAAATTGCAAGCTGCTCCTAGCATTTCTTTCAAATCTGACTTCCCAAATTTAGCTCACATTTGGGTTCCCAAAATTTAGAATATTTTGCCCTCCATTATCGGTCTAGGTCTAAACTAAATAGAAGTTGGTGTACAGAAAACTTTACAGTACTTTCTATCATAACAGTTTTGGCTAAGATTAAGTAGGAGAAACTTGGAACTTCAAAGTTTAATTTTAAAGTTTGAATTTGTTAAAACAATTTTTAATCAAAAGATTTTTGAATAAATTCTAATTTATTTTGGGACTCTTTCAAACTTCATTTATGTAAAGAAGTGTCATTATTTCTTTTATCCAAACTTATGAACCCATCTTTTGTGGAAAGAATCTTGACTTTCAATGAAGGGTAAAAGCGAAAGCTAGAAATTTTAGGCACATGCAGTATGTTTTATTGTAAGATTATCAAACAATAAATTGGGAGACTTCTTTGGGGCTAGGATGGGATTTTGTTATTTTTAAATAGATGGTATTTTTCACCTTGTCATGAAACAGAAAGACTAGAATATTCCACATTTACACATGAAAGAATTTCGGGCTATAAAAAAACACATGCTCTTTCGCTAAATTTGGTGATTGTAATTACTCAGAGAGTAGATATTTTCACTGCTGAAGCCTTCATCAGTCAATCTAATTAACATTTTGTACTCTCCTATATGATTGTACAAGACCTCTAAACTTAAAGATGATCCAACTGGCAGTAATAATAAGCTTGTAGAAATTACTCAATACTCAACTTATAACATATTTAAGTGCAAGCAGACATTTTATTGTCCATCATTTAGATAAAAATACACATAATTCTGAAATACAACTGAAACAATTACACTTTTAAAATATGATTCTGCTAGAATTCATTACAGTATTCTGATTCTTTATCATGTGCTATTCAACTGCATGTATTGATATTGGGATGACCTCAGTTATAGTGACAGAGTAATGGATAAGTGTTGTATTACACTATCATTCATGGCTGTGGAGGAGAGTTAAAGTGTCATTTTATATCACTTTAACACTGAGTATTAGAATAACATAAGGATTAAAAGCTTAACTCTACCGTAATTGTCACAATTTTTTTCTATTAAAGCCTTTCAATCTAAGGAAGAGAATGTTTGGACCTATAACGTTTTTGTACAGCAATACACTTGACATGATGAAATCACTGTCTGTGAAGCATCTCTTCTCATGTGACAAGAAGGAAGATGTGTCTATTTAAGCTTTAGAACATCCATTCTTGCTGTGGGAAGAAGTTAATTTTATTAGCATATATAAGTTTATTTCCAAAAGCAGATATGTAGCAGACTAACATATTTAACCGGATTGGACAATTATGTTGTTATGTCCTAAACCTACATGGACTGTGACTATATAATTAAATAATAATAGCCTTATCTACCTGTTCTATAAAACGTTTGCAAGTTGACAAGTACAGTAGTTCCCCTTTATTCATGGGGGACATCTTCCAAGACCCCCAGTAGATGCCTGAAACCACAGGTAGCACTGAACACTTACTATGTGTTTTCCTATACACACATACCACTGACTAAAGTTTAATTTATAAATTAGGCACAGTGAGAGATTAACAATACAAACTAATAATAAAATAGAACAATTACAATATACTGTAATGAAAGTTATGTGAATGTGGCCTCTCTCTCAAAATATCTTATTGTACAAAGTTAATGCCTTTTCCTTCTTCACTAAGCACTTACCACTTGGCCATACTTTTACAGTTTGAGGTATGACAGAAAAACTAGCACAAGTTTCTTTTTTTCTTTATAACTTCAGGGATAGAAGATTTGTTCTTACCATAGATCTTAGCAACCTTAGCATACAATTTTTTCTTTCCTTAAGTAGGGAACTTTCACGTTTTCACTTAAAGGAAGCACTTTACAGCTTCTCTGACATATCTGAGTTGTCAGCTTCTCTACTCTTGCACTTGTGGGCCATTATTAAGTAAAATAAAGGTTACATGTACATAAACACTGTGATACCAAGAAAGTTGATCTAATAACCTAGCCTAGAGAGCGATTAAGTGACTAACGGGTGGGTTACTCTGGATAAAGGGATGATTCAGGTCCTGGGTGGGA
>NW_006776934.1:1314292-1349418 GCF_000442215.2 Lipotes vexillifer | reverse complement strand
CAGGAATGTGATAGATTTCATCAAGCTACACAGAGTGGCACACAATGTAAAACTTACAAATTGTCTATTTCTTAAATCTTCCATTGAATATTTTTGGACCTCTGCTGACCATGAGTAACTGAAACCACAGAAAGTATAACCATGCATAAGGGTGGACTACTGTAGAAAATGGTTTATACAGGTGGATGACGGACGTAAAGTAATTGTTTTAATATTTATTTTTGCTAAAAACAAAATTTCTCTGATTTTCATTATTTTTAAATTGCATTCTTTGTAAAAATGTAATGAATATTAATGAGCTACTTTTCAAATTACAAATATTAATGAAATTTTAAATTTGTTTGAAATGTAAACCATAGGATTTTATAAACCTCTAAGGTAGGAAGTAGGATGTTAAAGATAGTGGTTATTTCTTTTAAATTATCATAGTATTATACATTGATTTTCTAAACTGCTAAAATAATTAAATCTTCAAAATGTCTGGAAATTTAAGCACAAAGCAATAATATTGGTCCCATTCACATACCTAGAAAGTGTAAAATTAGGAATTAAAACCTAGATCTGACTGGCCTAAGTCTGAGCTGTTAGCATAATGCTTGGTACACAGTAGGCCCCAAATAAATGACAAAAGTCATTGTGCATTCTTTTCCATGTTTGAGTTTTGTTTCCTTAGGTACAGAACAGAGATTAGTTTAAAATGCTTGAAATTGTTTTAGTTAGCCTTCCAAATGTAAGTGTATAATATAATTTAGCTATCATATTAACTCATAGTCAATGGCCCTGGTTTTGTTTAATTATTCATTCACTTTAATTTCTTTTATCAGTGTCTTATAATTTTCTGCATACAGGTCTTTTGTCTCCTTAGGTAGGTTTATTCCTAGATATTTTATTATTTTTGTTGCAGTGGTATATGGGAGTGTTTTCTTGATTTCACTTTCAGATTTTTCATCATTAGTGTATAGGAATGCCAGAGATTTCTGTGCATTAATTTTGTATCCTGCAACTTTATCGAATTCATTGATTAGCCCTAGTAGTTTTCTGGTATCATCTTTAGGATTCTCTATGTATAGTATCATGTCATCTGCAAACAGTGACAGCTTTACTTCTTCCTTTCCAATTTGGATTCCTTTTATTTCCTTTTGTTCTCTGATTGCTGTGGCTAAAACTTCCAAAACTATGTTGAATAAGAGTGGTGAGAGTGGGCAACCTTGTCTTGTTCCTGATCTTAGTGGAAATGCTTTCAGTTTTTCACCATTGAGGATGATGTTGGCTTTGGGTTTGTCACATATGGCATTTATTATGTTGAGGAATGTTCCCTCTATGCCTACTTTCTGCAGGGTTTTTATCATAAATGGGTATTGAATTTTGTCAAAAGCTTTCTCTACAACTATTGAGATGATCATATGGTTTTTCTCCTTCAGTTTGCTAATATGGTTTATCACATTGATAGATTTGCATATATTGAAGAATCCTTGCATTCCTGGAATAAACCCCACTTGATCATGGTGTATGATCCTTTTAATGTGCTGTTGGATTCTGTTTGCTAGTATTTTGTTCGGGATTTTTGCATCTATGTTCATCTGTGATATTGGCCTGTAGTTTTCTTTCTTTCTGACATCCTTGTCTGGTTTTGGTATCAAGGTGATAGTGGCCTCGTAGAATGAGTTTGGGAGTGTTCTGCCCTCTGCTATATTTTGGAAGAGTTTGAGAAAGATAGGTGTTAGCTCTTCTCTAAATGTTTGATAGAATTCACCTGTGAAGCCATCTGTTCCTGGGCTTTTTTTTCTTGGAAGATTTGTTTGTTTGTTTGTTTGTTTTTTTCAGTACGTGGGCCTCTCACCGTTGTGGCCTCTCCCATTGTGGAGCACAGGCTCCGGACACGCAGGATCAGTGGCCATGGCTCATGGGCCCAGCCACTCCATGGCATGTGGGATCTTCCCAGACCGGGGCACGAACCCGTGTCCCCTGCATCGGCAGGCAGACTCTCCACCACTGCGCCACCAGGGAAGCCCTGTTGGAAGACTTTAAATCACAGTTTCAATTTCAGTGCTTGGGATTGGTCTGTTCATATTTTCTATTTCTTCCTGGTTCAGTGTTGGCACATTGTGCATTTCTAAGAATTTGTCCATTTCTTCCAGGTTTTCCATTTTATTGGCATAGAGTTGCTTGTAGTAATCTCTCATGATCTCTAGTATTTCTGCAGTGTCAGTTGTTACTTCTCCTTTTTCATTTCTAATTTTATTGATTTGAGTCTTCTCCCTTTTTTTCTTCATGAGTCTGGCTAATGGTTTATCAATTTTGTTTATCTTCTCAAAGAACCAGCTTTTAGTTTTATTGATCTTTGCTATTGTTTCCTTCATTTCTTTTTCATTTATTTCTGATCTGATTTTTATGATTTCTTTCCTTCTGCTAACTCTGGGGTTTTTTTGTTCTTCTTTCTCTAATTGCTTGAGGTGCAAGGTTAGGTTGTTTATTCGAGATGTTTCCTGCTTCTTAAGGTGGGCTTGTATTGCTATAAACTTCCCTCTTAGAACTGCTTTTGCTGCATCCCATAGGTTTTGGGTCGTTGTATCTCCATTGTCATTTGTTTCTAGGTATTTTTTAATTTCCTCTTTGATTTCTTCAGTGATCACTTCGTTATTAAGTAGTGTATTGTTTAGCCTCCATGTGTTTGTATTTTTTACAGATCTTTTCCTATAATTGATATCTAGTCTCATGGCGTTGTGGTCGGAAAAGATACTTGATACAATTTCAATTTTCTTAAATTTACCAAGGCTTGATTTGTGACCCAAGATATGATCTATCCTGGAGAATGTTCCATGAGCACTTGAGAAAAATGTGTATTCTGTTGTTTTTGGATGGAGTGTCCTATAAATATCAATTAAGTCCATCTTGTTTAATGTATCATTTAAATCTTGTTCTTCCTTATTTATTTTCATTTTGGATGATCTGTCCATTGGTGAAAGTGGGGTGTTAAAGTCCCCTACTATGAATGTGTTACTGTTGATTTACCCTTTTATGGCTGTTATTATTTGCCTTATGTATTGAGGTGCTCCTATGTTGGGTGCATAAATGTTTACAATTTTTATATCTTCTTCTTGGATTGATTGCTTGATCCTTATGTAGTGTCCTTCTTTGTCTCTTCTAATAGTCTTTATTTTAATGTCTATTTTGTCTGATATGAGAATTGCTACTCCAGCTTTCTTTTGGTTTCCATTTGCATGGAATATCTTTTTCCATCCCCTTACTTTCAGTCTGTATGTGTCTCTAGGTCTAAAGTGGGTCTCTTGTAGACAGCATATGTATGGGTCTTGTTTTTGTATCCATTCAGCCAATCTGTGTCTTTTGGTGGGAGCATTTAGTCCATTTACATTTAAGGTAATTATTGATATGTATGTTCCTATTCCCATTTTCTAAATTGTTTTGGGTTTGTTACTGTAGGTCTTTTCCTTCTCTTGTGTTTCTTGCCTAGAGAAGTTCCTTTAGCATTTTTTGTAAAGCTGGTTTGATGGTGCTGAACTGTCTCAGCTTTTGCTTTTCTGTAAAGGTTTTAATTTTTCCATCAAATCTGAATGAGATCCTTGCTGGGTAGCGTAATCTTGGTTGCAGGTTTTTCTCCTTCATCACTTTAAATATGTCCTGCCACTCCCTTCTGGCTTGCAGAGTTTCTGCTGAAAGATTAGCTGTTAAACTTATGGGGATTCCCTTGTGTGTTATTTGTTGTTTTTCCCTTGTTGCTTTTAATATACTTTGTATTTAATTTTTGACAGGTTGATTCATGTGTCTTGATGTATTTCTCCTTGGATTTATCCTGTATGGGACTCTCTCTGCATCCTTGACTTTATTAACTATTTCCTTTCCCATAGTAGGGATGTTTTCAACTATAAGCTCTTCAAATATTTTCTCAGTCCCTTTCTTTTTCTCTTCTTCTTCTGGAATCCCTATAATTCGAATGTTGGTGCATTTAATGTTGTCCCAGAAGTCTCTGAGACTGTCCTCAGTTCTTTTCATTCTTTTTTCTTTATTCTGCTCTGCAGTAGTTATTTCCACTATTTTATCTTCCAGGTCACTTATCCGTTCTTCTGCCTCAGTTATTCTGCTATTGATCCCATCTAGAGTATTTTTCATTTCATTTATTGTGTTGTTCTTCAATGTTTGTTTCATCTTTAGTTCTTCTATATTGTTGTTAAATGTTTCTTGCATTTTGTTGGGATTTTGTTTTTATTCAGTTATAATAGGCTGACAGATCAGGGAACAATTGTCATTGAAAAGATAAGTTTTACTCACAATTCCCAGAAGGAGGGTGTGTGCCACCCCACACAGTGACACATAGGGAAACACCAGTGTTGGTCAGGAGGCAAAAGGAGTGAAGGGAAAGCATGGACAGAAGTCTTCTTTGTAGTTTTTGCCATAAGGAATAGATGAGGGTGAGCAGGCTTAGAGTTGGGTAGTTTAAGTAATGCCAACAGACTCTGGGCTACTGGGATTATCACTATGTGTCCAGTACCTGGCTTTGGTTGATTATGGGCAGCAATGCAGCCTCCCCCACTGCCAGAGCCTGATAAAAGGAGACAGGTGGGGGTATGGACTCAGGATTAGTTGGTTTGCATATCAAAGACTTACAGGCAAATTGTCTGCTATCTCTACAAATTCACTAACTCTGGGAGGTTAAGCCCTTTCCTGGATGTGTAGGTCCTAAGATATCAAGGCATCATAAAATACAGAAAATAACAAAACATGATTACTATACTTTACCATTCATCTGCTGTCTGCCAAATTTTGGTGGTCCAATATTAATGCTATAATGTAAAGGATTTACATTTAGTTGATCACAATAGCAAAGTGATTTAAAATGTGAAAGTTCAACTGCCTGGGTTTGAATGCTAGTTTCACCACTTGTTAGCCCCGTATGATCATCTCTAAAAGTCAATGTTCCTGTTTGCATATGCGGAAAAATAATAGCTCTTACTTGATATATTTGTTTTAACATTAAATATGGTAATGTGCCTAAACTAATTAGCCCAGTATCTGATACATAGTGAGTTTTCAGTAGATATTAATTATTATCATTATTATCATCATTAATAACATTGTAATTTCCAAGTCCCAGAACTGCTGTTTAAGCCTTTTCACATTTTTATGTTCCTATCATGTTTCAGAAAAAAAAAAAAAAAAAAAGTATAAAGTAGAATGAGATTTTACTTGAAAAAAATGAAAGAGGAAAAGTAAATAGAGTAAATAAAATGGTATTATAAGAAGGGATGTGATCAGGAGGAAGAGGACAGAAATTGGATGAGATGAATGTGAATGGCCACCTTGTTTGGGACCTCTCTACACTCCATTGCCTTTGCATCTTCCCCCCTAAATAGTTTGGGACCCAGCTACACAACACAACATCTCAATAATATCTGTATGTTTCCTTCCATAGTGTATGAATCCCATAGATTCTGAGCTCCTTCAGGATAATCCAGGCTCAGGGCAGGTGTGAAAATCAGAGTAATCATACTCTCCATCTCTAATTAGCATCAATAACAGTATCAATAATGGCATCAAAACAGAGTATCAATAACAGTGTTAAAGGCTGAAAAAAATATGTTGAAGCAGGAAATGTCATAAAATGTGGAAATGCTCTGTTCTGGTGATAGCTAAGACTTAGTTTATATATGAGACTCAGTTTTGTGTTTTGTTTTTCAGTGGGTTTAGTAAATCTGGTGAAGGCATTTTGTTTTTTTTGTTTTTTTTTCCTCTGCAGTTTCTACTTTCTCAGGATGAGAAGAGTTGCAGATTCCTTAAACTTCTTCATCTAGAATGCCAAGAGCATTATGATCAATTTGCCACTTGGTTTCCACTGAAACTATTAGTAATTAGAAGGCTTAGTCCCTTATTTTCACTACCCTCGTGCATACATTTTTAGGTAAATAAGCATTAGGACCTTTTTCTCTTAAACTTCTGCTTTCCTTCCCCTATCACTTCAAGCCATTATAAACACTCAACATTTAAACACATATTCCCTCTAACTGAGACCTACACACTGTCTTCTGGTTTATTTCCTTTATAATCACTTTTATTATTTTCTCCTGGCTGCTCCAGTGCCCCATCCCAGCTAGGTTGTGTTGTGAGTGAGGTATGTGTTTGGAGGGATGGAAAAGAGAACTGTGACCTCCTGCTGGATGGACTTTTTACCTGCTGCTCTTCTGATTATTTGTGCTGGGATGAGGCAGCTCTTAAAAAGAGCTAGGATTAAGGCTGCTCAGAGGGAAATTGAACTGGTTATTAAGAGAACACAGGAGAAAAATCAATGAATTACTGACTTACTTACCTCACCTCAGCAACATATTTAGAAACTCCAGTCTTTCCAAATTTATCATATCTGGCAAGTCTCTCTCTACATCTATCACAGTAGAAGAAGAGAAGGCCATATGAAATTTCTGATCCTAGAGATAGTGTTTTCTTCATGGGCTTTCTATAATATATTTGTTGACAGCCTCCTGTTGCGCAATTTCCTCTCACTCCAAAGATATTTCTTAGATCAAATCCAAGGTTATTATTTAGGAAAAGAAAACACACACTTTTTTTTTTTTTTAGAAAAATGGGTAATTCCTTCACTGTCCCAGCTCCATTTCTGGTAGTGGGAGAATAAAAAGGCTGGACAAAGAGAAGGGCAGTAAGAGGTGGCAGGCGGACTTGGGTGAGAGTGGACAGCAGATGTAGTGTTGGAGAGCAAGCCCATGGCAAGAGTAGGCCCCTCCTCCTCCTTGCTTTCTCTTCAAGGCTTAGAATACATTCTTTTAGTTTTTCAGATAGTAATCTATTTAATCCACTTAATAATTTTATGAGATAGATGCTATTTTTAGTACTTTTTTCAGATAAGCTACCTGATATTTATCAACTTTAAGTACCTTGTCCAACATAATTCCAAAGTTATTGAGGTGAATCTTTAAGGAGTATTCCCAGTAGTTAAAAACTGCCAAAGTGAATGTTATTGGATACTCTCTACCAAATACTGATATTTAGTAAGTAGTTGGATACATGTATCTCGGTTTCAAAGGAAATGTTTGGGCTACAAATATACATTTAGGAGCCAGTCATGGAACAGAATGAGAGCACTTATGAATTAATATAGGTAGACAATAAAGAAATTATATCTAGAGACAATATTGTCCTTGTGTCAGAGGTTGCTTTTGAATTCTGACTTTATTTCTTAACCATTAGAATAAACTTGGATATGATACATACTACTCTAAAAATTAAATTGTGAGAGACAGCATATTAAAAGTGTTAAAAACATAGATTTCCAGCTCTACCACTGTGTGAAGGTAAACAAATTATTTAAATTTTCTAAGTATCATTTTTCCTCATCCACAAAATGGAAAAAGTAATTATAGTTACTTCAGAGGGTTATTTTGAATTTTTATAGAAATTAATATTTAGTGAATTTGTGCTATTTATTAAGTCCCTGTAAATTCTAATATTTTTCTTTTTTCTAAAATGTAATTGGTAAGAGTACTTACCACATACCCTTAAGAAATAAATGAAATAAAGCATATATAAGTACTAAATAAATATTAACTCCTTTTTGGAAAGGGCTCAAATGCACCCAATCTCCCTCAGCTTGGCCACCAGGTCCTCTGTGGTCTCTGCCTTGACACCAGCCGTGTGCTGAGGTGGGTCTTCCAAGCTAATCACAGAGAACTTGGAGGTCAGGTCCATGCCCAGGTCCCCAGCCTTGATCACCTCGATCTTCTTCTTGGCTTTCATGATGTTGGGCAACGTATCAGAGTGGGGCTCATTGAGCTGCAGGTCATCAGTCACCACATCAGGCAGCTTCAGGAGCAGGGTCTCCAGGCCTCCATTGATCTCCTGCTCCCTTTCACCTTGTCCCCTTCCAGCATCACCTGGGAGATGAACGTGCCCTGTGGCCAATCCAGAAACCTGGCTGTCATCTGCCCTGCCTGGTTAAAATTATCATCGATTGCCTGCTTGCCCAGGTCCACCTTCCCCTTCTCTTCCAGTTTTTCCAGGACCCAGGCCACCTGCAGGGGACCCAGGAGATCTGCCTATGCAGCCAGCACCTCCACGTCGATGCCTCGGTCTGCACGCATGGCCAGAGCTGTGCGGAGGGTCTCCTGGCACTGGGCAGGCCTGCAGCTGACGGCAATGATTTCCTTCACCAGCTTTTTCTCCTTGAGCTGCACGGCCTCCTCCATGGTGATCAAGCAGAAGGTGTTCATGGAGCGCTTCACGCAGTCTGACCGCACCTGTCCTGTTGGGCTTCACCAAGAACTGCTCAGCCGGGAGGGGAACTGGCAGGGTCAGGGAGAAGCAAGTGAGAAGGTCGGTGTGAGGGTAGGGGGTGGCCAAGACACCAAGCCTCGCCCAGGCTGGATGGGGCCCAGAGGGATGTGGAAAGGAGCAGGACCTTGTCCAGGGTGCCACAGCTTCAGGGACAGAGAGGGTTAGAATTAACAGGTGGGTGGAGGCCACCTTTGCACTCAGACATTCACTGAGCACCAGGGACATCTGACATGCTCATCCTACTCTGTGGCTGCTCCTTGGGCCTGAAACAGTGTTTCACAAATTTTTCTTTACCATAACCCGTAGCAAGAGGTACATTTTACAATATTCCCAAGTGTATTATAAATACACACATACATTTATATATAAACATAAATACCAGGGCAATATGAGGTTCAATGATGAATTCTTACCCTTCAGTTGTACACCTTACCCTGACATTTTCTATTCTTTTTTTTAATTAATTAATTATTTTTTAAACATCTTTATTGGAGTATAATTGCTTTACATTGTGTTAGTTTCTGCTGTGTAACAAAGCGAATCAGTTATATGTATACATATATCCCCATATCCCTTCCCTCTTGCAACTTGCTCCCTCCCACCCTCCCTATCCCACCTCTTTAGGTGGTCACAAAGCACCCAGCTGATCTCCCTGTGCTATGCGACTACTTCCCAATAGCTATCTATTTTACATTTGGTAGTGTGTATATGTCCAAGCTACTCTTTCACTTCGTCCCAGCTTACGCTGCCTCCTCCCTGTGTCCTTAAGTCCATTCTCTATGTCTGTGTCTTTGTTCCTGTCATGCTCTTAGCTTCTTCAGAACCACTTTTTTTTTTTTTTTTTAGATTCCATATGTATGTGTTAACATACAGTATTTGTTTTTCTCTTTCTGACTTACTTCACTCTGTCTGACAGATTCTAGGTCCATCCACCTCACTACAAATAATTCAATTTTGTTTATTTTATAGCTGAGTAATATTCCATTGTATATATGTGCCATGTCTTCATTATCCATACATCTGTCAATGGACACTTAGGTTGCTTCCATGTCCTGGCAAATGTAAATAGTGCTGCAATGAACACTGTGGTACATGACTCTATTTGAGTTATGGTTTTCTCAGGGTATATGCCCAGTAGCAGGATTGCTGGATCATATGGTAGTTCTATATTTGGTTTTTTAAAGAAGCTCCATAATGTTCTCCATAGTGGCTGTATCAATTTACATTCCCACCAACAGTGCTAGAGGGTTCCCTTTTCTCCACATCCTCTCCAGCATTTATTGTTTGTAGAATTTGATGGTGGTCATTCTGACTAGTGTGAGGTGATACCTCATTGTAGTTTTGATTTGCATTTCTCTAATGACTAGTGATGTTGAGCATCCTATCCTGTGTTTGCTGGTAATCTGTATATCTTCTTTAGAGAAATGTCTATTTAGTTCTTCTGCCCATTTTTGTATTGGGTTGTTTGTTTTTTATATTAAGCTGCATGAGCTGCTTGTATATTTTGGAGATTAATTCTTTGTCAGTTGCTTCCTTTGCAAATATTTTCTCCCATTCTGAGTGTTGGCTATTCATCTTATTTATGGTTTCCTTTGCTGTGAAAAAGCTTTTAAGTTTTATTCAGTCCCATTTGCTTATTTTTGCTTTTATTTCCATTTCTCTAGGAGGTGGGGCAAAAAGGATCTTGCTGTGATTTATATCATAGAATGTTCTGCCTATGTTTTCCTCTAAGAGCTTTATAGTGTCTGGCCTTACATTTAGGTCTTCAATCTATTTTGAGTTTTTTTTTTTGTATGGTGTTAGGGTGAGGTCTAATTTCATTCTTTTACATGTAGCTGTCCAGTTTTCCCAGCACCATTATTGAAGAGGCTGTCTTTTCTCCATTGTATATTCTTGCCTCCTTTATCAAAGATAAAGTGACCATATGTGCATGGGTTTATCTCTGGGCTTTCTATCCTGATCCATTGAACTATATTTCTGTTTCTGTTCCAGTACCATACTCTCTTCATTACTGTAGCTTTGTAGTATAATCTGAAGTCACTGAGGCTGATTCCTTCAGCTCCGTTTTTCTTTCTCAAGATGGCTTTGGCTATTCGGGGTCTTTTGTGTTTCCATATAAATTGTGAAATTTTTTGTTCTAGTTCTGTGAAAAATACCATTGGTAGTTTCACAACGATTGTATTGAATCTGTAGATTGCTTGGGGTAGTATAGTCATTTTCACAATGTTGATTTTTTCCAGTCCAAGAACATGGTATATCTCTCCATCTTTTTGCATCATCTTTAGTTTCTTTCATCAGTGTCTTATAGTTTTCTGCATACAGGTATTTTGTCTCCCCAAGGAGGTTTATTCCTAGGTATTTTATTCTTTTTTTTGCAATGGTAAATGGGAGTGTTTCCTTAATTTCTCTTTCAGATTTTTCATCATTGGTGTATATGAATGCAAGAGATTTCTGTGCATTAATTTTGTATCCTGCCACTTTACCAAATTCATTGATTAGCTCTAGTAGTCTTCTGGTAGCATCTTTAGGATACTCTCTATATAGTACATGTATCTGCAAACAGTCAAAGATTTACTGTTTCTTTTCTGATTTGGATTCCTTTTAGGTCTTTTTCTTCTCTGATTGTTGTGGCTAAAAATTCCATAACTGTGTTGAATAATAGTACTGAGAGTGGGCAACCTTATCTTGTTCCTGATCTTAGTGGAAATGGTTTCTTTTTTTCACCATTGAGAACGATGTTGGCTGTGGGTTTGTCATATATGGCCCTTATTATGTTGAGGTAAGTTCCCTCTAGGCCTACTTTCTGGACAGCTTTTATCATAAATCAGTGTTATATTTTTTCAAAATCCTTTTCTGCATCTATTGAGATTATCATATGTTTTTTTTTTCCTTCAATTTGTTAATATGGCATATCACATTGATTGAGTTGCATATATTGAAGAATCTTTGCATTCCTGGGAAAAATCCCACATGATCATGGTGTAGGATCCTTTTAATGTGTTGCTGGATTCTGTTTGCTAGTATTTTTTTGAGGATTTTTGCATCTATATTCATCAATGATATTGCCTGTAGTTTTCTTTTTTTGTTACATCTTTTTTTTTTTTTTTTTTTTTGCGGTACGCGGGCCTCTCACTGTTGTGGCCTCTCCCGTTGTGGGGCACAGGCTCCGGATGCGCAGGCTCACCGGCCATGGCTCACGGGCCCAGCTGCTCTGCAGCATGTGGGATCTTCCAGGACAGGGGCACGAACCCGTGTTCCCTGCATCGGCAGGCGGACTCTCAACCCCTGCGCCACCAGAGAAACCCTTTCTGTTACATCTTTGTCTTGTGTTGGTATCAGGGTGATGGTGGCCTTGTAAAATGAGTTTGGGAGTGCTCCTCCCTCTGCTATATTTTGGAAGAATTTGAGAAAAAATAGGTGTTAGATCTTCCCTAAATGTTTCATAGAATTCACCTCTGAAGCCATCTGGTCCTGGGCTTTTGTTTGTTGGAAGATTTTTAGTCACAGTTTCAATTTCAGTGCTTGTGATTGGTCTGTTCATATTTTCTATTTCTTCCTGGTTCAGTCTCAGAAGGTTGTACTTTTCTAAGAATTTGTCCATTTCTTCCAGGGTGTCCATTTTATTAGCATATAGTTGCTTGTAGTAATTTCTCATGATCCTTTGTATTTTTGCAGTGTCAGTTGTTACTTCTCCTTTTTCATTTCTAATTCTATTGATTTGAGTCTTCTCCCTTTTTCTCTTGATGTGTCTGGCTAACGGTTTATCAATTTTGTTTATTTTCTCAAAGAATCAGCTTTTAGTTTTATCTTTTCTTTTGTGTTCTTCATTTATTTTTCAGTTATTTCTCATCTGATCTTCATGATGTTTTCTGCAAACTTTGTTTTTTTTTGTTGTTGTTATTGTTGTTCTTCTTTATCTATTTGTTTTAGGTGTAAGGTTAGGTTGTTTATTTGATATTTTTCTTGTTTCTTGAGGTAGGATTGTATTGCAATAAACTTGCCTCTTAGAACTGCTTTTGCTGCATCAAATAGGTTTTGGGTATTCGTGTTTTTATTGTCATTTGTCTCTAGGTAGTTTTTGATTTCCCCTTTGATTTCTTCAGTGATTTCTTGGGTATTTAGTAGCATATTGTTTAGCCTCCCTGTGTTTGTAATTTTTACAGATTTTTTTCCTGTAATTGATATCTAGTCTCATAGTGCTGTGGTCAGAAAAGATACTTGATATGATTTCAATTTTCTTAAATTTACCAAGGCTTGATTTGTGACCCAAGATATGATCTATCCTGGAGAATGTTCCATGAACACTTGAGAAGAAAGTGTATTGTGTTCTTTTTGGGTGGAATATCCTATAAATATCAGTTAAGTCCATCTTGTTTAATGTGTCATTTAAAGCTTGTGTTTCCTTATTTATTTTCATTTTGGATGATCTTTCCATTGGTGAAATTGGGGTATTTAACTCCCCTATTATGATTGTGTTACTGTCGATTTCCCGTTTTATGGCTGTTAGCATTTGCCTTATGTATTGAGGTGCTTCTCTGTTGGGTGCATACATATTTAAAATTGTTATATTTTCTTCTTGGATCGATCCCTTGATCATTACGCAGTGTCCTTCTTTGTCTCTTGTAATAATCTTTATTTTAAAATCTATTTAGTGTGATATGAGAATTGCTACTCCAGCTTTCTTTTGATTTCTATTTAGATATAATATCTTTTTCCATCCCCCCACTTTCAGTCTGTAGGTCTGAAGTGGGTCTCTTTTAGATGGAGTATATACAGGTCTTGTTTTTGTATACATTCAGCCAGTCTATATCTTCTGGTTGGAGCATTTAATCCACTTACATTTAAGGTAATTATTGATATTTATGTTCCTATTGCCATACTCTTAATTGTTTTGAGTTTGTTTTTGTAGTTCTTTTCCGTCTCTTGTATTTTCTGCTTAGAGAAGTTCCTTTAGCACTTTTTTGTAATGCTGGTTTGGTGATGCTGAATTCTCTTAGCTTTTGCTTGTCTCTAAAGCTTTTAATTTCTCTGTCAAATCTGAATGATATCCTTGCTGGGTAGAGTAATCATAGTTGTAAGTGTTTCCCTTTCATCACTTTAAATATGTCCTGCCACTTCCTTCTGGCTTGCAGAGTTTCTGCTGAAAGACCAGCTGTTAATGCTATGGAGATTCCCTTGTGTGCTGTTTGCTGCTTTTCCCTTGCTGCTTTCAATATTTTTTCTTTTTATTTAATTTTTGATAATTGTTTAATATGTGTCTTGGCATGTTTCTCATTGGATTTATCCTCTATGCAACTCTGTACTTCCTGGACTCGATTGACTATTCCCTGTCCCATATTAGGGAAGTTTTCAACTATAATCTCTTCAAATATTTTCTCTATCCCTTTCTTTTTCTCTTCTTCTGGACCCCTATAATTCGAATGTTGGTGTGTTTAATGTCCCATAGGTCTCTGAGACTGTCTTCAATTCTTTTCATTCTTTTTTCTTTATTCTGCTCTTCGGTAATTGTTTCCACTATTTTATCTTGCAGGTCACCTAACCATTCTTCTGATTCAGTTTTTCTGATATTGATTCCTTCTAAGTGAATTTTTAATTTCATTTATTTTGTTGTTCATCATTGTTTGTTTGCTCTTTAGTTTTTCTAGGCCCTTATTAAACGTTTCTTGTATTTTCTCCATTCTACTTCCAAGATTTTGGATCATCTTTACTATCATTACTCTGAATTATTTTTCAGTTAGACTGCCTATTTCCTCTTCATTTGTTTGGTCTGTTGGATTTTTACCTGGCTCTTTCATATGCTGCATATTTCTCTGTCTTCACATTTATTTTTAACTTACTGTGCTTGGAGTCTCCTTTTCTCAGGCTGCACGTTCGTAGTTCATGTTGCTTTTGGTGTCTGCCCCCAATGGGTAAGGTTTGTTCAGTGGGTCATGTAGGCTTCCTGGTGGAGGGGACTGGTGACTGTGTTCTGGTGGATGAGGCTGGATCTTGTCTTTCTGGTGGGCAGGACCATTTCAAGTCATGTGTTTTGAGGTGTCTGTGAACTTATTATGATTTTTGGCAGCCTTTCTGCTAATGTGTGGTTTTGTGTTCCTGTCTTGCTAGTTGTTTTGCATGGGGTGTCCGGCGCTGGAGCTTGCTGGTCATTGAGTAGAGCTGGATCTTTGCGTTGAGATGGCAATCTCTGGCCGAGCTCTTGCCAACTGATATTAAAAGGGGCCGGGGGGTCTCTGGTGGACCAATATCCTGAACTCTACTCTCACACCTCAGAGGTTCAGGCCTTACATCCAGCTGGAGCACCAAGCCTCTACCAGCCACACAGCCTTAATAAGCTGAGACACCAAGTGGGGAGTAGGACAAATAGTGTCAGATACTTTCCTCACCAATTCTTGGATACTTATTTTGAAGAAAATGGCAAAAAATATAAATAAAAGATTATGCACAATACCTTGAAGGAAACCTGTGCCTGTGTGGGGCCCTAGATCTTATGCATCATTAGCTTCATTGTCCATCAGCCTCTGGGAGATAGCCAAGCAGAAGACAGGGATGAGAGTCCTCTGGCACAGGACACAGCAATTACAGGCACTGTGATGCCCGATAGAGGGAGGAACAAGAGGCGGCTGCTGAGGAGAGCTGAAACCAGACCATGTATAAATTTATAATCCATGACAAGGAATCTTCGCAGCGAAGTCAATGACCTTCTTGACAGCCATAATCACATGCAGCTCCACCATCTTCCTTCTGCAGCAACCCTATTAACTCGTTTTTAATAAATTATTTTACATGGTGGTACTATGCCATGCATAACCAGATACATTCTTAATTTATTACATTCTTTTACATAAACAAGCATAATCATAGTTTTGTGTAAATGAATATTTAATTCTTCCCTCGCTTCAAGATTTATCCTTTTGATAACTTCTGAAAGGCATATACAAGTGGCTCAAAAACAAAACTGACATTTTAAATATCCTTTGATCTTGCCATGAACTTCAGTATATGTTTATTCTCTTGATTCTTTCAATTGAATCACTTCAGATATTTAAATGAAGTTTGTTTTAGTTGATGCATAATTCATTGAAAATATACAATGTATGATGACATATTGAATTTAAAAGATTTTAGACCTTTCACTTTTCCTTTTATGTCTAATGTTTGCTTTAATAAATATTCTACCCTTTTCCATATATAATAAGTGATCTCCATTTCCAGTTTACAGATTTGGCTGGATTAAATGCCATCTTCTACCATCTTATATTTGGTAGTTTTGAAAATCTTTTCCCAAATTGGATAAATGTTTAACTTCAAAACACTTTTGAAAAACTTCTCTTCAATGTCAGTTTCAGTGTGTTTCCAGTGGGTGTATTTTTTTTTTTTTTGTGAAAGGATTTACACAGGAAGGATTTTTTTTATCCTGTGACTGAAGTCATTAGCCTTGATGGCTCTTGCTGGACTCCTTACCACAGAATAATGTCTCTTTACAACTGAAGAGAGAAGCTAGCTTACTTGTCTAGCGACATCTATGAGTTTTCATTACTTAATACTCATCTAAATGCATACTCTATAAGTAAAAGTCCAGGAAATTTGATTTTATTCCTAAATAGATAACACTGTAATCAAAGGTTGACAAGAAATTCCTAAGAGGTTTTCAAAGAAACACCTTGAAGTAACCAGCTCCTTGGATTTAGCCCACTGAGAGCATAATTTCTGTGCAACTTGAAAAGTGTGAGCACTTCTACTCTTCTCCAGGCATGATTATTAGTGCAGTGATTGCTACCAGAAGGATATAGAAGCCAGAGGTGAATCGAGAATACATGAAATCTAGAGAAGAGGAAACTGTGTCTACCTCTAGGTTTTCTTTGCCTGAGTTAAGGTGCACATTTAATTCTGCAAAACTATGAAGTATTTCTGAGTAGCAGAGAGCTTTTGGAGTCAAGACTTAAGCTATTCCAACTTCTCTGGTATGGTGGTCATAGTACTCCACAGAGATAACTGATAAAGTGGAATAACATTTGTCTTCAAGACACCATATCTAGAATTTCTCCCCAAGTTAACTTTTGAAAATGTAATTAATAAATGGGCTATGAAAGTTAATGACAGAATATTAGAACAAAAAGAATGAGTAAAGAGGTTTAGAATAATGGCAAATAACATTGTGTAGGCACTTATGAGTTCTCTTGATGCCAACACTTGGAGAGATATCAAGTGTGATGAACATAAGTATTGGAGAAAGAAACCTTTATTATATTTTTGACTCTTTCATTAAGCTAGCTGTGTAACACATTTAAATTTTGTTCTATGGTGGCCTACCTAAAATCAAGATGATAATTCAGTGTTATTCCAAATGTGCTCCTTGACATTTTTTTTTTTTAATTGAAGTATAGTTGTTTTACAAGTTTGTGTTAGTTTCTGCTGTACAGCAGTGAATCAGCCATACATATACATGTATCTCCTCTTCCTTTTATTTCCTTCCCATTTCGGTCACCACAGAGCATTGAGTTGCCTGTTCCATAGAGTCTATTCTCATTAGTTATCTATTTTATACATAGTAGTGTATATATATCAACACCAAGCTCCCAATCCACCCCACTTTGGTAGTCATAAATTTGTTCTCTATACCTTTGTCTCTATTTCTGCTTTACAAATAAGTTCATCTGCACCATTTTTCTAGATTCCACACATATGCATTAATATATGATTTTTATTATTATTTTTTTCTCTTTCTGACTTACTTCACTCTGTATGACACACTCCAGGTCCATCTACGTCTCTACAGATGGCCCAATTTCATTCCTTTTTATGTCTGAGTAATATTCCATTGTATATATGTACCACCTCTTCTTTATCCATTCCTCTCTTGATGGACATTTAGGTGGCTTCCATGTCCTGGCTATTGTAAATTGTGCTGCAATGAATGTTGGAGTGCATGTATCTTTTGCAATTATGGTTTTCTCAGGGTGTATGCCCAATAGTGGGATTTCTCAGTCATATGATATTTCTATTTTTAGTTTTTTAAGGAACCTCCATACTGTTCTCTATAGTGGCTGTATCAGTTTACATTCCCACTAACAGTGTAAGAGGGTTCCATTTTCTCCAGAGCCTCTCCATCATTTATTGTTTGTAGATTTTTTTGATGATGGCTATTCTGACCAGTGTGAGGTGATACCTCATTGTAGTTTTAATTTGCATTTCTCTAATAACTAGTGATGTTCAGTGTCTTTTCATGTGTTTGTTGGACATCTGTATGTTTTCTTTGGAGAAATGTCTGTTTAGGTCTTCTGCCCATTTTTTGATTGGGTTGTTGTTTTTTTTGATATTGAGATGCATGAGCTGCTTCTATATTTTGGAGATTAAACCTGTCAGTTGCTTTATTTGCAAATATTTTCTCCCATTCTGAGGGCTTTATTTTCATCTTGTTTATGGTTTCCTTTGATGTGCAAAAGCTTTTGTTTCATTAGGTCCCATTTGTTTATTTTTATTTCCATTTCTCTAGGAGATGTGTCAAAAAGGATCTTGCTGTGATTTATGCCATAGAGTGTTCTGCCTATGTTTTCCTCTAAGAGTTTTATAGTATCTGGCTTTATATTTAGGTCTTTAATCCATTTTGAGTTTATTTTTTTTGTATGGTGTTAGGGAGTGGTCTAATTTCATTCTTTTACATGTAGCTGTCCAGTTTTCCCAGCACCACTTATTGAAGAAGCTGTCTTTTCTCCATTGTATACTCTTGCCTCCTTTATCAAAGATGGGGTGACCATATGTGCATGAGTTTATCTCTGGGCTTTCTATCCTGTTCCATTGATCTATATTTCTATTTTTGTGCCAGTACCATACTGTCTTGATTACTGTACCTTTGTGGTATAGTCTGAAGTCAGGGAGCCTTATTCCTTCACCTCTGTTTTTCTTTCTCAAGATTGATTTGACTATTTGGGGTCTTTTGTGTTTCCATACAAATTGTAAAATTTTTCATTCTAATTCTGTGAAAAATGACATTGGTAATTTGATAGGGATTCCATTGAATCTGTAGATTGCTTTGGGTAGTATAATCCTTTTCATAGTATTGACTCTTCCTATCGAAGAACATGGTATATCTCTCCATCTGTTTATGTCATCTTTGATTTCTTTCACCAGTATCCTATAGCTTTCTGAGTACTGATCTTTTGCCTCTTTAGGTAGGTTTATTCCTAGGTATTTTATTCTTTTTGTTGTAATGGTAAATGGGATTGTTTCCTTAATCTCTCTTTCTGATCTTTTGTTGTTAATGTATAGGAATGCAAGAGATTTCTGTTAATTAATTTTGTATCCTGCAACTTTACCAAATTCATTGATTAGTTCTACTAGTTTCCTGGTGGAATATTTAGGATTCTCTGTATATAGTATCATGTCAACTGTAAGCAGTGACAATTTTACTTTTTCTTTTCCAATTTGAATTCACTTTATTTCTTTTTCTTCTGATTGCCGTGGCTAAGACTTCCAAACCTACATTGAATAATAGTGGTGAGAGTAGATATCCTTGTCTTGTTCCTCATCTTAGAGGAAATGCTTTTGGTTTTTCACCATTGAGAATGATGTTTGCTGTGGGTTTATCCTCTATGGCCTTTATTATGTTGAAGTAGGTGTCCTTTATGTCCACTTTCTGGAGAATTTTTATCATATCAGTATTGAATTTTGTCAAAAGTTTTTTCTGCATCTATTGAGATGATCATATGGTTTTTATTATTCTATTTGCTAATGTGGTGTATCATGTTGATACTGAAGAATCCTTGCATCCCTGGGATAAACCTCACTTGATCATGTTGTATGGTCTTTTTAATGTGTTGTTGGATTCTTTATGATAGTATATTGTTCAAGACTTTTTCATCTATGTTCATCAGTGTTATTGGTCTGTAATTTTCTTTTTTTTTGATATCTTTGTCTGGTTTTGGTATCATGGTGATGGTTGCCTTATAGAATGAGCTTTGGTGTGCTCTTTCTTCTGCATTATTTGGAAGAGTTTGAGAAGGAAATGTGTTAGCTCTTCTCTAAGTGTTTGAACTTTTGAGGTAGAGGATATGATTCTGGGAAGATCAGAGTATATAACTCACTCCACCCTGGAAATAGAGGTCACATTTTATTTTTTTATGATAATAACTCATTTTATAACTCTGTTAATAAAATAAGCTAGAGTTTATCAAAAAACTTTATTTCTCATAATGTAATGTCCCTCACAGTGGAAGCATTACTTCTTTAACATAATGCCTAGAATATAGTAAATGTCCAAGGAGCCACTCCATCACTATCTATTATATATATATATATATATATATATATATATATATATATATTCTAGATGCAGTATAAAATAACACATTTTTACTCATTCCATATACCTTTATATAAAATGCAAAATGAATTTTCATTCAGTACAGATTATCCCAGATACTGAAGGAAGGAAATTTTACTAAGTTGGTAATTATAATATTATTAACTATGATAATGACAATGAATAATAAGAGTAATAATGGTAGTAACATTTAACACATTTTATGTTTTACAAATATTCTAAACACTAAGCTAATTGTTTTGCAACAGTTTCTCACTTGTTTCTCAAAATAACTTAAAGAAATTTCTTTTATACTTTAAATTTCTATTTGAGGTAACAGGCTTAGGGAAGCAAAATTGCTTCTTATAGATTACAAAGCTAGGAAGTGGTGGTGCCAAAATATGAGTTAGGCTATGTATTTCCAAACCTATGTTATTCCCCATATTCAACTTATCCAGTCTATTGGTCTGGTTTAAACTGAATCAAACAAACAAAGAAACAAAAAAGATAGCCAAAGCCCAACTAATTAATCTATTGAAACGTGCAGCTTTATTTTTAGTCAGTGATTCTTTGTGATAAACTTAACACAGATTTTTATCTCCTGAGGTAAAGTTGATGACTGAATTTTGAAAGTAGTCTTCAGGTCTCATTGGCATACTAAATATTATTTGCATAGGGCTACTCTATAGTTTTTAAGCACTTATTCTATATTAAGTGTTGTAAATATATTACATCATTTAATCTAATGAAAACCCTAGGTGCTAAATATAGTTGTTCTCCTGAAGATGATCATAGTGAGACTGAGAGCAGAAAATTAAATTATGCAAGTTTGCAGAGTTAATGGACAACTAAATGAAGGACCTCATATTCAAACCTATTACTTTCTAAGTCTACAGTCCAATTTCCTTTCTCTATATAAAGTATCTTTAAAAGCCTTCATACATATAATTAGTTGTATGAGTAGTGTGTGAAGGAAGAGGCATGAACTCTAATGTACATGTTCTGTACTATAATATTGCTTGTATTTTCTCATTTAAGCTGAACAACTATCTTGTGAAATATTTATATTATCCACATTCTGAGGACCAGGAAACTGAGGTGCAGAAATGTGACATAATTTTTCTAAAGTCATCACATCTGGAAAAACTGCAAAGGTAAAATATGAAGCTGAGGGCTTTTTTTTAAGATTTTTTTTTTTCCCATGTGGACCTTTTTAAAGTCTCTATTGAATTTGCCACAACACTGCTTCTGTTTTATGTTTTTCTTTTTTTTTTTTTTTTCTTTTGCCATGAGGCATGCAGGATCCCAGCTCCCTGACCAGGGCTTGAATCCACACCCTCCCGCCGCCCCACACACACACCCCACATTGGAAGGTGAAGTCCCAACCACTGGACCTCCAGGGGAGTCCCTGAACCAAAGTTTGACTGACCTAGGAGCTTGAAGTACTTTTGATATAGAATCTTTAAGGTACTTAATAATTTGTGTTATTAAGAATCAGTTAAAATGACTGACTCTACTAATTCAATTTTTGGACCACTTATGCTTTCTATTTATTTTCTAGCAATTTATCTATATATGTTTTATAGTAGTTTATCTGTTTTTATAATTTAAAAATTATGTTGGCAGAAAACTTTTAAATATATACTGTCATCATTTTATCTCTGTGGCTTCTGTAGATATTTATGTATTTTCTTTTATAATGTCTTTTTATTTGTGTCTTCTCTTATTTTTAAATTATCTCCTCATCAAAAATTTAAATGTCAATACCTCAAAAAACTATTTGTCATTAGCCATTCTTTCTATTTTATATTTGCATTTTAATTTCATTTTGTTACTTTTTGATGTGAAGTATGAGAATAATCATTTTAAGTGTTTTTAATTTCTATTATGATTGCTTATTTTATCTGTGTTAATAGTATATTTACTAATTTATAAAATATGAGGAATTTTTCTAGTTTCTAATTTGTGTGGTGGCTAGAAAAAATTCAAGACATATTTTATGGCACCTTTCTGTGGTCAGTTTTCACAGACTTTTTTTTTTTTTTCTCGCGGTACGCGGGCCTCTCACTGTTGTGGCCTCTCCTGTTGCGGAGCACAGGCTCCGGACGCGCAGGCTCAGCGGCCATGGCTCACGGGCCCATCCACTCCCCGGCATGTGGGATCTTCCCAGACCAGGGCACGAACTCGTGTCCCCTGCATCAGCAGGCGGACTCTCAACCACTGTGGCACCAGGGAAGCCCCACAGATGTTCTTTATGTGGGTAAAATAATATGTTATATTGTTGCTTATGATAATTTTTTCATGTTGCTCTTTATATTGTTCCTATTAATTTTGTTTAAGCTATTAGTTACTGAGAAAGTTCTTGATAGACAAAACCAATCCTCAACCAAACTAATACAGACTTCTCTGTTATCATCAAATATTCTAACTTGTGATCTCACTACCAAAATATTTTGTTTCATTTTATATTTAACAAGACTGATATTGTTCATATTAGAATATGAACACCTATGACATAAGAAATGTAATTATATGATTAGTTTTAAAAGCAATTTACAAAGCACTTCATGAGGATAAAATGTTTATCATTTTTGTTTAATTCTTCTTCTCTAATCTTTCCTTAGTTGACAATTTCTTATGATTCAGGTATCTCCTGAAATGGCAACACCTCAGATCACTTTTCTGACTGCCCAGTGTAATAATTATCCATTATATATATATTTATATACATATATATGAGTATTAAATAAACATAATAGTGTTTGGTAAAATTTTGTTGAATGAATAATGCTAAATGATATTTATGAGGCTTTTCTGAGTCCAGTTTTCTTCCAGTAATACTTGAAAAATTGAAGAGGAGAATGTGGTTATATAATAATCCCTGATTCATCATCACCATATCATTTTTTTTTTTTTTTAGGATTTCTATTTCTTCCTTTCATTTTTCACTGTGTTTCTTTACCCTTTTTTCCCATTTCTTTCTTCTCTTCCCCTTTCTCCCATTTCTATATAGATAGTGAATTTTTCTGAGTCTGGCTTAATAAACTCTTTGTCCTTTCTAATGCTTAGAAGTCAGTGGACTTTGCAAAGGAGGAAATTAAAATGGCAGCCTCAGTAGCTCAGGGTTAGATATTAACACTCATCCTTATGAATAGACACTAGAGATGCAAATGATGTTGTTGTGTTTTTCTGAGAGTTTCAGTGTGGAGCTTTTATTGTTTTTTTTATTATGAAGATAAGTCATCATGGGGATCAACCTACACTTTGTATTCACTTTAATAAGTTTCTTTATTGTTGCTCAGAAATGTGCATCAGCATAGATTGTAAACTACTGCTTCCTTAATCTTCCATTCCGGAAATGAGTGTGTCTAAATGAAATATTAATACCCTTTCCTTTCAGCTTTTAAGATACAACTTATTTTATCCATTGTTTCCTCCTTATTGTTGTTAAGAACAAAAGAGTCTGTTTATTAAAATAATAATTTACAACACAAAACCAGTGTGTATGCTGAAACAGAAGTCAAGTTAAGGGCAAATCCACACATACTGATTATACATTTAGTTTGACTCCTCTTAAGGGAGGTTGTGTCTAGATATGCCTAAATTGACACAAAATATGCCTATACATGAGTAAATTTCCAAAAGACTAAGAGTTTCAAGTGATCTGTTTACTAATCATAGAAAAATTCTCATTAGCATGTATTTCCATTAACAAATTCACTCATTCAATAGACAGCTATTGACTGCTTACAACACAACAGTCTATGTTTTAGGCTCAAGAAATATAGTGGTAAACTGTGCAAAACTTCTACCCTCATGGAGGATGTCATGAGGATATCAAAACAAAAATATCATTCCAGACTGCAGTAATGTTTTGCAGAATGAGACTATATGATGAGTGCTGTTAGAGCTATTTTAGTTAGGATGGTTAGGAAAAGCATTTGTAAAGAGATGATCTTTTAGATCAGATATAAATAATAATGGAACTGTGCAAAGCAGAGAACAGCTTCTGTGGTGAAGGGAATAAATGGTGCATGGGCAGTGGTTTTCCTGAAATAGAAAGAAGACATGTGTGGCTGGAGTATCTTGATTGAAAGGGAGAAATAATAAGAAATGAGGCTGGAGTGAGAAGTAGGCACCAGGTTATGTTCAGTCCTGTGGGATAATTATAAAACTTTTGAATCTTATAAGTTTTAGAACAAGTTATTGAAATATTTTAATCAAAGGAGTGAATGATCTTATGATCTTTTTAAATTTTATTATCATATTGTCATCTCTATGGATAGCTGATTGCAATGTGATAAGTGTAGAAGTGGAAGACAGCTTAGGAAATTCCTTTTTTGGTTGTGAAATGAAAAATAATGTTAATTTTGAGTGGAAGGGAAACGGTAGACAGTGAGAAGTGTTCAGGTTTGGGTTATAGTTTGTGGATAAAACCAACTGGAATTCTTGGTGGAAGGCATGAGTGTATTAAAAAAAGAAAGTAATCAAGAGTGACTGTAGCTCTTATTTTGAACAACTGGATGCATGGTGGTGACATTATAGAATAAGACTGATACAGATTTAAATTGCAGAGCTCAAAATCAGTAAAAATAAATTTGATATGTACCTTATTATAAGTATTATACATTTCCTATAAATGTTAACATCTTGATAACTCTCGAAATTTTTATTTCGGGACCCAGGGGTAGGTTCTAATGGACACTGGATATGTGTGTTTTGAAGGAAATTTGGAAATATGTTGCAGCCCAAACTTTTATATCTTGTCTGTCATACATATATACACATTGAATTTAGGTCTTGAGTATCTCTTAAAAACATACCAGAACCCCTTATATTGAGAATTAATGATAAATGCAATTAACTTGAAGTATTACAGCCTAAATAATGGGTGACAGTGTTGTAATTTATGTGACATTTTATTTTAGAGTGACAAAAAGAAACTAACATACACGAGCACTGAAAAAATCAGTAATGAGCATTAACTGAAGAGATATGAGAAAAATAGGCTAAGTTAGGCTTTTTAAAGTTCTTTTATCAGAAGAGAAAAGGGGAGAATACTGTACTTTATCTTATGTAATAAGTAGTAGTCTGTATGAAACATACCTAATAGGACTGACTCACAGATAGAAACACTTATCCAAAATGGTCTGGATCATTTAAAAATGACTGAATACATGCCATGTCCTAATATTTAATGTTTGCGTTACACATTTCTTTGAAGGATCAGAGTGCCTGTATGTCTCCAGATAGTCTTGAAATTCACGTGAGTAATTTTTATTATGCTTGTGCAACTGATGTTGCTTGATTTTAATTTCCTTTGAGTTGTGATCACAATAATTCACTTTCCTGACATGAAGTAATACTTTATTTCCTCATTGGTGTTAACAAGAGCAAACCTTTGTAAGAAGCATATATTGATTAAAGATTCAGCACTTTGCAGCTCATCTTCATTTTAAAATTCAGTGTTGATAACCTACGATTCTTCCCTGAGATATTTTTTATTACCACTACAAACAGGTATTTAAATCCCTTTTTCTCAAGCTATGAAGACATATTGTGGTTTTAATAAATGGATTTTTAAAAGTGTGTTAATCTTTGCAATGAACAATGAAACATTTTTCTATAACTATGTCATTCCTTTGTATATTATTTCATTCAAATAATTAGAGTCAGGACCAATACTTGTATAAATATTGTATATATCTTGTATAAATATAGATTCATATAATTATTTTATATGAAATATAAAATAATATATCTTAATGTTGATATGATGTCAATTATATTAGAAATGAAAATAGATCATGAGGTAAAAGCTCAAAATCTCTAGAGCAAAACTAATTTGCCTTTTATATGAGCAAAATAGTATTTGTAGGCATTTCTTTTTAATAAAAATTCAGATGAAGCAATATATCTTTTTTCATATGACTATGTCTTGCATCTAAAAACTTACTCTTAAATCAGAGGAGCAGAAAAGACAACCCAATCAATCTGTGTAAGAGTTGATTGTAACTGTCTCATTTCTTAGAAATGCAATGAGAAGATCTAGAGACAATTCATAATAAAAATATAAGCAATGATTAGCTATAATAATTAACCTCAAACTAGAAAAATTCTACACACTCTTACTAGGTTTGATTAAACATAATGCATGGAGATGTGTTCTCATTCAAGTAATTCTTGCAGAGGATTTTTGGATAAAAACTTTTATAAATAGTAGAGCAAATAAAAAAAATTATCTGAGTTTTTGTGAACTGTGTGTTAGAAGTAAGATCTACTCCACTGTAGCTTTCCATCAAACAATTATTATGCAAATATTGTGTGTTAAACACTATATTAGGTATTGGGACTGCAAAGGTGAACTAGATGGGAATGTATCTAGTTTTCTGGATTTTACATTCTAGTGCACAAAGAAAAGAAAACATGTACGCAGTTAAAAATACAAATTATAAAGATTTCTAAACAGGAAAAATAGAGATTAATATTGGCTAGAACTACTTTGGGTAAATAGTTAGAGAGGTATGCTTTAAGGAAAAGATATTTAAGCTAAACCCCTCAGGGAAAAAAAAAAAAAAAAAAAAAAAGAGCTAGCCATATATACATAAAATAAATTCAAGCAAAATGTTTTGTAGGAAAATGAAAGAATTTGGGAAAATTAAAAAAAAAAAAAGAACAAGTTAAACAAGTTACATTTGATCTTAATTATTGTGAGAACCATCTAAAATGATCAGTTTAGAAGTTGGAATTCTGGGAATTTTATAGTTTCTGCAAAAAATGTGTAGTCTAGTGAACTATTAACCTAAGGGAAAATGTACGTTTACTGTTTTTAGTCAAAGTATACCTGGCTAAGGGAGTCAAATAAATCTTTACCTTTTCAATAAGTGACTTTGCTCTAGAAGTTAAAGGTGTTTAGGTGAAACAGCAATCAGAAGTTACCACTTGTGGTCAATTGGACAAGGTGATGTATTGTGTTTCAAAAAAATCCCTAAACCATTAGACATTTCTGCTTTTTATAAATTGAAATATTTTTCTTTGAAATATATTTCTTAATAGTATTTTCTTAGAAATATATTTCTTAGAAATATGTCTGCCTAGAAAAAGAATATAAAGATTTCAAACAATTAAAAAAGAAGTGTAAAGGAGTACAAAATCTTTTAGAAATTCATCCAAAGTCATTACTTTTAATACTTTAATCTTATAGTTTTGTTTTTAATAAAATATAAAATACTGGTTTATTTCGTAACCTACTACCATTCTCCTAAAAATTTGAACAGTCCACACTTTTGAATCAAACTGTATAACATTTCATATTATGTATGCATAATAGTTTATTATTATTTTCATTGAAGTATAGTTGACTTACAATATCATATTAGTTTCAGGTGTACAACATAGTGATTAGATATTTTTATAGATTTTACTCTATATGAAATTATTATATTATAAAATATTGGCTATATTCCCTGTGATATACATTGTCTTTGTATCTAATTTATTTTATACCTAGTAGTTTGTATCTCTTAATGTCTTTCACCTATCATATCCTTCCCTGACCCTTCTCCTCACTGGTAACTACTTTGTTTTCTGTATCTCTAAATTACTTTTTGTTCTATTTACTTGATTTATTTTTTAGATTTCATGTATATGTGAAAACATACAGTATTTATTTTTCTCTGTCTAATTTATTTAACCTACATAATACCCTCCAGGTCAATCATGGTTCTTTTGCAAACAACATGGATGTGATTGTAAATGGGATTGTTTTCTTGCTTTCTCTTTCTGATAATTTATTATTATCAGCAATTAGAAACATGAAAGATTCCTGTATATTAACCTTGTATCCCAAAACTTTACTGCATTAATTTATTTGTTCTAATATATATATATATTTTTTTTTTTCGTCGAATCTTTAGGGTTTTCTATATAGTATCAGGTCATTTGCAGATAGTGACAGTTTTATATCTTTCCTTCCAACTGGATGACTTTCATTTTTTTTTTTTTTTTGACTGGTTGCTGTGGCTAGGACTTCCAATATTATTTAAATAGAAATTACAAGAGTGGGCATCAATATGTTGTTCCTGATCTTAGAGGAGAACCTGTTAGCTTTCCACCATGTTAGATGCAGTGTTGATATAAATGACCTTTCTTATGTTGAGATATGTCCCCACACTATACCAAATTTGTTGAGAGTTTTCATCATGAATGAATGTTGAATTTTGTCAAATGCTTCTCCTGCA
The DNA here is from genome assembly GCF_000442215.2 of Lipotes vexillifer. NCBI lineage: Eukaryota > Metazoa > Chordata > Mammalia > Artiodactyla > Lipotidae > Lipotes > Lipotes vexillifer. The sequence goes on along the minus strand of NW_006776934.1, from coordinate 1,321,584 downwards.
CCTATGACCATGTGATTTTTAGCCTTTAGTTAATGTGATATATCACATGGCTTGATTTATGGAGTTTGAATGACACTGTATCCCTGGAATATAAACATTTTATGTGTTGTTGAATTTGGTTTGCTAATATTTTGTTGAGCATTTTTGAATGTATGTTTATCAGGGATATTGGCCTGTAATTTTCTTTTTCCATAGTGTCTTTATCTGGTTTGGTGTCAAGGTAATTTTTACCTTGTAGAATGCATTTGGGAGTATTCCTTCCTTTTCAATCTTTTGGAATAGCTTGAGAAGAATAGTTATTAACTCTTTGAATGCTTGGTAGAATTCCCCTATGAAGCCATCTGGTCCAGGACTTTTGTCTGTTGGCAGTTTTTTTTTTCAACATGCAGGCCTCTCACTGTTGTGGTCTCTCCCATTGTGGAGCACAGGCTCCGGAAACGCAGGTTTAGCAGCCATGGCTCACGGGCCCAGCCACTCTATGGCATGTGGGATCTTCCCAGACCGGGGCACGAACCAGTGTCCCCTGCATTGGCAGGCATACTCTCAACCACTGTGCCACCAGGGAAGCCCTGTTGGCAGTTTTTAAATTATTGTTTCAATTTCAACACTATGAATCAGACAATCCAGATTATCAGTTTCTTCCTGATTCAGTCTTGTGAGATTATATGTTTCCAGGAATTTATGCATTTCTCTGGTTGTCCAATTTGTTGGCATATAACTGTAGTATTCTGTAATGCTTGTTTGTACTTCTGCGATATCAACTGTAACTTCTCCCTTTCAATTCTAATTTTGTTTATTTGGGTCTTCTCTCTTTTTTTCTTAATGAGCCTGGCTAAATCAATTTGTTTATCTTTTAAAAAAACACCTCTTGGCTTCAATGATCTTTTCTATTACTTTTGTTTGGGTCTCTATTTTATTGATTTCTGCTCTGATCTTTATTATTTCCTTCCTTATACTAAGTGTGGGGTGTGCTTGTTCTTCTTTTTCTAATTCCTTTATACAGTAAGTTAGGCTGTGTTTTAGAGACTTTCTTGCTTCTTGAGGTAGGCCTGTCTTGCTATAACTTCCTTGGAATTGTGCTTGCCTTGTCACATACGTTTTGGAAAGTTGTGTTTCTTTTTTCTTTGATTCAAGGAATTTTTATATCCTCTTTGATTTCTTTGTTGACACATTGTTTTTTTAGTAGCATGTTGTTTAGTGATCACATTTTTTTTCAGTTTTTATATTTCAGTTTTATCTTTCAGTTTCATGATTTCTAGTTTCATACCTTTGTGGCCCTAAAAGATCCTTGATATAAATTCAATCTTGTTAAATTCACTGAAACATTTTTTGTGGCCTGGCATAAAATGTATCTTGGAGAATTCCATGTGCACTTAAAAAGAATGTGTACTCTGTTGTTTTTGGATGGAATGTCCTGTAGATATTTTTAAATCTAACTGGTCTAATGTGCCAGTTGCCACTATTTCCTTTTTGATTATCTTCCTTGTTATCTATCTATTGATGTAATTTGGGGGGGATTAAAGTCCCCTATTATTATTGTATTACTGTCATTTTCTCCCTTTATGTCTAATAATAATTGCTATATATATTTAGGTGCTTCTACATTAGATTCATATGTGTTTACATATCTTATATGTTTTCTTAGATTGACTCTTTTATCATTATATAATGCCTTCTTTGTCTTTTATTATAGACTTTGTCTTAAAGTCTGTTTTGAGAAGCAAGAAGAATGACAATCCTTCAGCCTGTGGAACAAAAACCACATACACAGAAAGATAGACAACATGAAAACTCAGAGGGCTATGTACCAGATGAAGGAACAAGATAAAACCCCAGAAAAACAACCTAATTTAGTGGAGATAGGCAAACTTCCAGAAAAAGATTTCAGAATACTGATAGTGAAGATGATGCAGGACCTTGGAAAAAGAATGGAGGCAAAGATCAAGAAGATGCAAGAAATCTTTAACAAAGACCTAGAAGAATTAAAGAACAAACAAACAGAGATTAACAATACAATAACTGAAATGAAAACTACACCAGAGGGAATCAATAGCAGAATAACTGAGGCAGAAGAATAGATAAGTGACCTAGAAGACAGAATGGTGGAATTCACTGCTAAGGAACAGAATAAAGAAAAAATAATGAAAAGAAATGAAGACAGCTTAAGAGACCTCTGGGAAAACATTAAACACAACAACATTTGCATTATAGGGGTCCCAGGAGGAGAAGAGAGAGAGAAAGGACCAGAGAAAATATTTGAAGAGATTATAGTAGAAGGCTTCTCTAACATGAGAAAGGAAATAGCCACTCAAGTCCAGGAATAACAGTGAATCCCATACAGAATAAACCCAAGGAGAAACATGCTGAGACACATACTAATCAAATTGGCAAAAATTAAAGACAGAGAAAAATTATTGAAAGCAGCAATGGAAAAACAACAAATAACATACAAGGGAACTCTCATAAGGTTAACAGCTGATTTCTCAGCAGAAACTCTACAAGCCAGAAGGGAGTGGCATGATATACTTAAAGTGATGAAGGGGAAGAACCTACAGCCAAGATTACTCTACCCAGCAAGGATCTCATAGAGATTCGATGGAGAAATAAAAAGTTTTACAGGCAAGCAAAAGCTAAGAGAATTCAGCACCACCAAATCAGCTCTTCAACAAGTGCTAAAGGAACTTCCCTAAGTGGGAAACACAAGAGAAGAAAAGGACCTACAAAAACAAGCCCAAAACAATTAAGAAAATGGTCGTAGGAACATACATATTGATAATTACCTTAACGTAAATGGATTAAATGCTCCAACCAAAAGACTCAGGCTTGCTGAATGGTACAAAAACAAGACCCATATATATGCTGTCTACGAGAGACCCACTTCAGGCCTAGGGACACATGCAGACTGAAAGTGAGGGGATGGAAAAAGATATTCAATGCAAATAGAAATCAAAAGAAAGCTGGAGTAGCAATACTCATATCAGATAAAATAGACTTTAAAATAAAGAATATTACAAGAAACAAGGAAGGACACTACAAAATGATCAAGGAATCAATCTAAGAAGAAGATATAACAATTATAAATATATATGCACCCAACATAGGAGCACCTCAATACATAAGGCAACTGCTAACAGCTATAAAAGAGGAAATGGACAGTAACACAAAAATAGTGGGGGACTTTAACACCTCACTTACACCAATGGACAAATTATCCAAAATGAAAATAAATAAGGAAACAGAAGCTTTAAATGACACAATAGACCAGAAGATTTAATTGATATCTATAGGATATTCCATCCAAAAACAGCAGATTACATTTTCTTCTCAAATGCCCATGGAACATTCTCCAGGATAGATCACATCTTGGGTCACAAATAAAGCCTCAGTAAATTTAAGAAAATTGAAATCATATCAAGCATCTTTTCTGTCCACAGCACTATGAGATTAGAAATAAATTACAGGGCAAAAAATGTAAAAATCACAAACACTTGGAGGCTAAACAATGCATTACTAAATAACAAAGAGATCACTGAATAAATCAAAGAGGAAATCAAAAAATACCTAGAGAAAAATGACAATGAAAACATGATGATCCAAAACCTATGGGATGCAGCAAAAGCAGTTCTAAGAGGAAAGTTTAGAGCTATACAAGCCTACCTCAAGAAACAAGAAAAATCTCAAATAAACAATCTAACCTTACACCTAAAGAAACTAGAGAAAGAAGAACAAAGAAAATCCAAAGATAGCAGAAGGAAAGAAATCATTAAAAAAAATCAGAGCAGAAATAAATGTAAAAGAAACAAAGAAAACAATAGCAAAGATCAATAAAACTAAAAGCTGGTTCTTTGAGAAGATAAACGAAATTGATAAACCATTAGCCAGACTCATCAAGACAAAGAGGGAGAGGACTCTAATAAAAGTAGAAATGAGAAAGGAGAAGTTACAACAGACACCACAGAAATACAAAGCATCCTAAGAGACTACTACAACCAACTCTATGTCAATAGAATGGACAACCCAGAAGAAATGGACAAAATCTTAGAAAGGTATAACCTTCCAAGAATAAACCAGGAAGAAATAGAAAATATGAACAGAGCAATCACAAGTAATGAAATTGAAACTGTGATTAAAAATGTTCCAACAAACAAAAGTCCAGGACCAGATGGCTGCACAGATGAATTCTATCAAACATTTAGAGAAGAGCTGACATCCATCCTTCTCAAACTCTTCCAAAAAACTGCAGAGGAAGGAACACTCTCATACACATTCTATGAGGCCACCATCACCCTGATATAAAACCAGACAAAGTTACTACAAAAAAAAGGAAAATTAGAGACCAATATCACTGATGAATATAGATTCAAAAGTCCTCAACAAAATACTAGCAAACAGAATCCAACAACACATTAAAAAGATCATACACAATGATCAAGTGGGATTTATCCCAGGGATGCAAGGATTCTTCAATATATGCAAATCAATCAATGTAATACACCATATTAACAAATTGAAGAAGAAAAACAATATGATCATCTCAATAGATGCAGAAAAAGCTTTTGACAAAATTCAACACCCATTTCTGATGAAAACTCTCCAGAAAGTGGGCATAGAGGGAACCTACCTCAACATAATAAAGGCCATATATGACAAACCCACAGAAAACATCATTCTCTATGGTGAAAAACTGAAAGCATTTCCTCTAAGATCAGGAACCAGACAAGGATGTCCACTTTCACCACTATTATTCAACATAGATTTGGAAGTTCTAGCCACGGCAATCAGAGAAGAAAAAACAATAAAAGGAATACAAATTGGAAGAGAAGAAGTAAAACTGTCACTGTTTGCAGATGACATGATGCTATACATAGAGAATCCTAAAAATGTCACCAGAAAATTACTAGAGCTAATCAATGAATTTGGTAAAGTTGCAGGATACAAAATTAATGCACAGAAATCTCTTATATTACTATACACTAATGATGAAAAATATGAAAGAGAAATTAAGGAAACACTCCCATTTACCATTGCAACAAAAAGCATAAAATACCTGGGATTAAACCTACCTAGGGAGACAGAAGACCTCTATGTAGAAAACTGTAAGACGCTGATGAAAGAAATTAAAGTTGATACCAACAAATGGAGAAATATACCATGTTCTTGGATTGGAAGAATAAATATTGTGAAAATGACTACACTACCCAAAGCAATCTACAGATTCAATGCAATCCCTATCAAATTACCAATGACATTTTTTACAGAACTAGAGCAAAAAATCTTAAAATTTGTGTAGAGATACAAAAGACCCTGAATAGCCAAAACAGTCTCAAGGGAAAAAAATGAAGCTGGAGGAATCAGACTCCCTGTCTTCAGACTGTACTACAAAGCTATAGTAATCAAGAAAATATGGTACTGGCACAAAAACAGAAACGTAGATCACTGGAACAAGATAAAAAGCCCAGTGATAACCCCACACACCGATGATGAACTAATCTATGGAAAAGGAGGCAAGGATATACAATGGAGAAAAGACAGTCTCTTCAATAAGTGATGCTGGGAAAACAGGGCAGCTACATGTAAAAGAATGAAATTAGAACACTCCCTAACACCATACACAAAAATAAACTCAAAATGGATTTGAGACCTAAATTTAAGGCCAGACACTATAAAACTCTTAGAGGAAAACATAGGAAGTACACTCTTTGGCATAAATCACAGCAAGATCTTTTTAGATCCACCTCCTAGAGTAATGGAAATAAAAACAAAAATAAACAAAGGGGACCTAATGAAACTTAAAAGCTTTTGCACAACAAAGGAAACTACAAACAAGATGAAAAGGCAACCCTCAGAATGGGAGAAAATATTTAAAATGAATCAACGGACAAAGGATTAATCTCCAAAATATATAAACAGCTCATGGAGCTCAATATTAAAGAAACAAACAACTCAATCCAAAAATGGGCAGAAGACCTAAATAGACATTTCTTCAAAGAAGACATACAGAGGGCCAAGAAGCATATGAAAAGCTGCTCAACACCACTAATTATTAGAGAAATGCAAATCAAAACTACAATGAGGTATCACCTTACACCAGTTGGAATGGGCATCATCAGAAAATCTACAAACAACAAATGCTGGAGAGGGTGTGGAGAAAAGGGATCCCTGTCTGTGGGAATGTAAATTGATACAGCCACTATGGAGAACAGTATGGAGGTTCCTTAAAAAATCTAGAAATAGAATTACCATATGATCCAGGAATCCCACTACTGGGTATATACCCAGAGAAAACCATAATACAAAAAAACACATGCACACCAATGTTCATTGCAGCACTATTTACAATAGCCAGGTCATGGAAACAACCTAAGTGCCTATCGACAGATGAATGGATAAAGAAGATGTGGTACATATATACAATGGAATATTACTCAGCCATAAAAGGAGTGAAATTGAATCATTTGTTGAGACATGGATGGATCTAGAGACTGTCATACAGAGTGAAGTAAGTCAGAAGGAGAAAAACAAATATCGTATATTAGCGTGTGTATGTGGAACCTAGAAAAATTGTACAGATGAACCAGTTTGCAGGGCAGATGTTGAGACACAGATGTTAGAACAAATATATGGACACCAAGGGGGGAGAGCCATGGGGAGGTGGGGATGGTGGTGTGCTGAATTGGGCAATTGGGATTGCCATGTGTACACTGATGTGTATAAAATGGATGACTAATAAGAACCTGCTGTATACAAAAAAATAAATAAAATAAAATTTAAAAATTAAAAAAAATAAAGTCTGCTTTATCTGATATAAATATTGCTACCCCAGCTTTCTTTTCATTTCCATTTGCATAGAATAGCTTTTTCCATTACCTCACTTTCAGTCTGTGTGTGTCTTAGGCTCTGAACTGAGTCTCTTGTAGGAAACATGCAGATGGATCTTGTATTTATCTAATCAGCTACTCTATGTCTTTTGATTGGAGCTTTTATTTCATTGATATTTAAATTGATTATCAATAAGTATGTACTTGTTGCCATTCTGTTACTTGTTTTCTGGCTTTTTTGTAGTTTTTCTCTGCTTTTTTCTTCTTTTAGTCTCTTCCCTTGTAGTCTGATTATTTAGTGTTATGTTTGTGTTTCTTTCTCTCTTTCAATCTCTCTCTCTCTCCTTTTTTTGTATGTGTATCTCTTGTAGCTTTTTGGTTTGTGGTTGCCATGATGTGTGTGTATGTATGTATATATATATATATATATATATATATATATATATATATAAACACTTTAAATATATATATATA
>NW_006776934.1:1292710-1314282 GCF_000442215.2 Lipotes vexillifer | reverse complement strand
ATATATATATATATATATATATATATATATATATATATATATAATCAGTTTAAATATACATATATGTATATTTATGTTCAAACACATTCTAAAAGCTCACCAGTTTTTCACTCCCCCTATGTTTTATGCTTTTGATTTCATACTTTACATCTATTTGTGTATCCATTAACTACTAATTTTGTTTACCATTTATTTCCTTTATGACTTTTGTCTTTTAACTTTATACTAGCTTATTTAAGTGATTGAGTAAGCCTTTACTGTATATTTGCCTAGTGGGATTTTCCCTTCCCAATTTTTTAATTTCTTATTATAATATTTTCTTTTTCACTTTACAAAGCTCCTTTAACAGATATTGTATGGTCAGTTTAGTGGTGATATACTTGTTCTGTATTTTCTTGTCTAGGAAACTCTTTATCTCTAATTCAATTCTGAGAGATAATCTTTTTGGGTAGAGTCTCCTTGGTTGTAGTATTTTTTCCTTTCAACACTTTAAATATATCATGCCACTCCCTTCTGATCTTCACAGCTTCTGCTGAAAAGTCGGGTTATAGCCTTATGGGGTTCACTTGTATGTGATCACTTGTGTGTGATTCTTTGTTTTTTCTCTTGATGCCTATAAAATTCTCTCTTTAACTTTTTCAGTTTTGCTTATGATATATCTTGGTGTGAGCCATTTTGGATTCTTCTTGTTTGGACTCTGTTTTTCCTGTACCTGGATATCTATCTCCTTCTTCATGTTAGGGAAGTTTATAGCCATAATCTTATGAAATATATTTTCTGCCATCTTCTCTTTGTGTTTTCCTTCTGAGACCCCTATAATACAAATGTTAGTACTCTTGATGTTGAACCAGAAGTCCCTTAAACTATCCTCATTTAAATGTTTTTCTTTTTGCTATTCTGATTGAGTGTTTTCTACTATTCTATCTTTCAGATCACTTATACAGTCTGCTGTATCACCTAATCTGCTGTTAATTCCTTTTAGTGTCTTTTTCATTTTTTTAAATTGCATTCTTCAGCTATGATTTAAAGGAAATAGTTTCTAGTTTTTGTTGAAGTTCTGACTGTGTTCCTTGATTCCTTTTTGAGTTCAGTTAGCATATTTATTACTATTGTTTGGAACTGTTTATTAGGTAAATGATTTGTCTTTATTTCATTGTTTTTTATTTTTTCCCTGAGATTTAACTGTTCTTTTGTTTGAAACATATTTCTGTGTTTTCCCATTTTGTTTAAGTTTCTCTGTTTGTCTCTAAAATTAGATGAAAGTGTTACTTATCACAGTCTTGAAGCCATGTTCATTTTGAGGATCTTCCTTAGGCAGTCTCTGTGTGCCCATTGGTATTTTTGGGAGAGGTGGATCTAAAGTGCTCATGGGCTATATTTTCTCCCAGGGTGCACTGGCAGCCACTGTCTTGGTGGTAGGGGTAGAACCAGACCCAAATGTGAGTAGGGCTTCTCCTAAGCTCAATAGTGGTTGCTGCCCTATAGGGATAGAGCTGGGCCTGAGGGCCTGGAGCATGACCCTGAGGGATTTGGGATTCTTTCTGGTGTGATGGTTGTTTCTACTTTGATTTGAGGCATGGCCAGAGCCTGAGGGCTTGTAGCTGCACTTCTGAGCTGTTTCTGCAATTTTCCTCGTATGTGTGCCTTGGGTGGGGTGAAGGCTGGAAGTATTGGAGTCACACTGTTGAGCAGGCTTTACTCCTTCTCTGGTGTGCACAAGGGCATGTTGTCAATATCAGTCTCCACCCTGACTAGAGGCAGGACAGAGACCTGAGTTAACTCACCTCCTTCTCTGGTGTGTTCATGCACATTGTCAGTGGCAGATTCTACCTAAGTGGGGAGCAGCCCTGGAATAGGAGGTACTGGAAAAGCCCAGTGTGGGGAGCATGTGCACTGGGATGTTCTTGGCAGGCTGGTCAGAGACAAGGCAGTTTTCAGTCTGTTGCCTTTGCACTGGGACTGGGAGTAAGCAAATCTGTGTGCATGCTCTTTGAAAGAAGACTTTTGGTTTCTTACAGACGTCTGGTAGCCCCACGGGTTTTCTAATCAGGTAAGGGGGCTTATCTTCCTGGTGTTGCACCTGCAGGGCTGAGGTGCCTAATAAGGGGCTCAAACTCCTTGCTTCCGGGTAGGAATCTCTGAGCCTGTGGTATCTCTTTCTTCTTCTGGGTCAACCATTAGGGGTGTGGGTCCCAACTAGATTTCTTCTCCTTCCCTTATACCAGGCTCCATGTGGTTCTTACCTAACAACCTTAGTTGTAGAAGTGCCATTCTGCTAATCTTCAAGTCATTTTCAGTGAGAGTTGCTCTACATGTAATTGTAATTTTGATATGTTCATGATGGAGGTGAGCTTTGGGTCTTCCTACTTCACCATCTTGATCCTGACCTCTCCCCTCTGACAAAAATAGCTTACTTATTTTCCTGTAAATGGACATTTACATATTTTATTGTTTTAATGATTGTAAATAATGTAGTTCATATTGTTGTCATGTGTATAATTTTGGTACATATCTATTTTTTCTGATACATTTCTGAATATAACATGTCTATCCTAAATGTCCCCATATTATGTTTATTTCTATGGCAAATTTACCTTTAGAAAGATATATTTTTGATCTTTTATCTTCTAATCAGAACAGAATGTTGCCATACTTAAAAAAAATGCTAATATTACAGGTGAACTATGTACTTTTTAAAGTTTGTGATCTTTTTTTACAAGTGAGCTTGAACATGGTCTGTCATGAATTACATCTACATATTTAAAGTATTTTTGTATTGAAATATTGATATTTCCTTTAGTCAGGAAAGGTCAGGTCATATGTAGTAATAAAGAAACCCCAATATCTCAGGAGCTTAAAATAAGGAAAAATTTATTTCTCATTCATGTCCCAGCAGATGAATATGAGGCAGCATTCCTTGTTCCTCTACAAATCTAAAAATGGTGTCTCTAAACCCTATACTCTTTCCATAATGTAGCAATGCATTGTGGAACTCATAATTGTGAAGTTTCTGGGGAAGAGGAAAAGAGGGTTGGAGTATTGCAAGTCTGTTTTTCAAGGCCATATTTGAAAGCAACTTATGTTTCACAAGGTAGACTGAGAAAGTGTGGTGAAGTTGTCTCCACTTCTGTGATGGTAATTTGGTGTTATGCTTGCAAAGTTTCTTCCTGTCTAAAGATTAAAGAACTAATATTACTACTACCTCTAATGATGATGATAACAGTAATAATAATTTCAATTATTATTATTATCAAAGACTTTCTTATTCCTTTTCCAAACCGAATGACTTCACAGTGTTCATTATTAAATTAAGTGAAAAATGATTCTCCGATCCACATTTTTTTACATTTTTTACATTTTGATGTAGTCATTTTGATACATTTTTTCATAATTGTTAAAATATGTCAGGTCACTATGGTCCATTCACATTGGTGTAAAAATATTCTGTGATACTGAAGTTACAGTTATTTCAAGCCAATAATCTGACACCAATTTGATTAAGTAAACATTTGTTATAATTTCAATGAAAACTTGAGTTTATTATGTGCTGACCCTTTCCATTTGTACTCATGAAGGTACATAATGCACAATTCTTGGTATATCCATATGCAGTAGGTTGAATGGTGGCACCCCAGAAAGATATGTTAATATTTTAACTCCCATAACATATATATATATATATATATGTATATATATATATATAAAATCATATTTGTAAAAAGGGAATTTGCATATGTAATTAAGTTAAGGATCTCCAGATGAGACCATTCTGGATTATCCAGGTAGGCCCTAAATGCAATGGCAAATGACTTTATAAGAGACAGACAGAAGGAAATTTGACACAGACAGGAAAAAAAAAAATGACAGAAGAGGAGACAATATGAAGAAAGAGGCAGAAACTGGAGTTATGCAGCCATAAACTTATACCAATATATTCTGTATTCACCAGAAGCTGGAAAAGGCAAAGAATTTTCAATCTTAGTCAAGGATTCTCCCCTAGAGCCTTTAGAGGGAGCCAGGCCATGCTGATATCTTGATTCTGTACTTCTGGACTCCAGAACTGTTAGAGAATAATTTTCAGTTGTTTTAAGCCACCATGTTTGTGTTAAATTGTTGCAGCAGCCCCAGGAAATTAATATAGGAATAATTCCTGTTCTCACAAAGCTCAGTGTGGTAAAGAAGTCAGACATATATACACACAAAAATGAACAGAAAATATCCCTGTGAAGTACTGTCTTTGAACCAGAGACTTGAATTCAATTTCCTATTCTTCTAATTAACTGCTTTCTTAAAAATCTGCCTATGCTTTAATTTTCTCATCTGCATAATGAAAAATGTAGTTCTTGACTACTGAATGTTGTGATTGGTGAATGAATTGATTTTCACATAACATGCTCATCCTCTCAGGAGAGAGGGTAATATTGGCCATTATGTAACAACCTTACTAATCAAGCACATTTGATGAATAATAATGTACAGAATTTTACTTTATGATACATTTAAATTGTTTCTTCCAAATTGTAGTGCATCAACAAAAGGGCCAATGTGGGGATAATTCATCGGCAGTAAGAGCTCTTTTATTACTTTTGACCTCTCACCCCCATCTCTGGGTTCTCAGTGGATGTAACTCCTTCATGATAGGTTATTTGAATTCTGTCTTTCCTCTGTAACCTCTGTGTGAATCTTTGTTACTTGTTTGTTTTGTCTTTTCTTCCCTATCACCTGTCCACTTGTCCATGTCTTCCTCGTTTTATTGAGTAGGATGGAAACGTTCCCTTAAAATTCCATTATTATTATTTCTTATCACATCTTCTTTATACGCTAAAAGTACCTCCATATTTCCCTCAGCCATGAATTGCTAAGTCACATTCTATGTAGTTTCCTGAAAAGCTGGGTTGAGCTATTGATGATAAACATCACACACATGCATGTGTGTGTGTGTGCAAATACACACACACACACACACACACACAATGTCTCACCAAATATATAAAGCAGCCTAGTATTATTTTAAATTTTAAGCTTTTTATTTAAAGAATGATCAATTAATATTATATATGCAACTCAAAAATTTGAAATATGTGGCTTATTAAAAGTGATGTAATTTGTTTTGGATACAATTTAAGTACATTCTTAACTTTCAAGAAGTCTCTACAATGAATAATCTCTTGAACTTCTGTTCCTGGCTTGATTCTTTTCCCAAATATGATCAATAATAACTCAATTCCCAAAATGATGAAATTTCTTTTATCAGAGTTAGAAAAACTACATAAATGTTCAAGGAACTTGATTTTTTTTTTTTTTTTGCAGTACTTGGGCCTCTCACCATTGTGGCCTCTCGCATTGAGGAGCACAGGCTCCAGACAAGCAGGCTCAGCGGCCATGGCTCATGGGCCTAGCCGCTCCATGGCATGTGGGATCTTCCCGGACCGGAGCACGTACCCATGTCCCCTGCATTGGCAGGCGGACTCTCAACCACTGCGCCACCAGGGAAGCCCAAGGAACTTGATTTTAATGCATAAAACTGATGGAAAACTATGTCACAGGAAACAATTTCAAGATGTAGAAGTATTGCTGAGCTTGTTGATTTGAGCTGTATCTTCATCCTGGTATGCCACTTTCTTAACAAAATTTCTACCTTTTTTCTCTGTATATGGAAGAAACATAAAATATGAAAAAAATGTTTTCTAAGGTTTATAATATAATATTACTCAAATTATAGTAAGTTGCTATCTAATGAAAACCTTAAGAAGGTCAAGAGGTAATAAGTAACAATTTGAAATTGACTAAAATAGTAGACATATTATCTAAGTAAAAAGAGGTAAGACCTATTCAGTTGGAATAAAACTTAATGCAAGCCAAGACTAGAAAGAATGTATTATTTTAATATAGTATTTAAATAATATATTAATCTATCTTTGCATGGAGAATTTGTCTGACAAATTGCATGAGCAAGATCTGGCCCTGCCTGGATTTTGAGTCATTGCATAACACATATTCAGCAACTCTGTGAAGATGATTTATTACAGCACTTGAGGATATTCTCTAATTCTTGGAATTTTACTTTTCAGCTTAGGAGTAGAGTGAGTAAAATTTTCCTTAATACCCACAATTTGGTATTAATGCAGGGCAGAATATTACATTCTAAGATAGAGCAGAAAGGAATGGGTTCCTTTTCACAGTAAACAGCCAGGGGAGTGTATCTCAGAACATTAGTTTTAATAAGAAGTAAGTGATGAAAGATAAAGATTCCTGAACATTGTCTTGCCTGTTTTTTTTTGTTTTTTTTTTATAAGTAGAATGAATGCAGCTCGGGGACACAAGACAAAGTTGCAAAAGGAAAGTGGTAGTGAAACCAAAGTCACAGTTAATCTGCATCACTAGTCTCATAATGCTGTGTCAATGTGCCCTTATGCTTAGTATACATAACTGTACTTTTCCAGGTCATAGTTTTTATACAGTATACTAGTTCACAATATTAAAACCATACATTCATTCTTGCAACAGATATTTCTCAAGTGCTCACGGTGTGACTATAGGCGAATGACTAAATGTTTGTGACACAAAGATATGTAAGACAATTTTCACTCAGAAGGAAATTTTATTCTAGAGCAGGACACAGATAAATATAAGTAATAGGTGCCTTTAATGGAATGAGGCTGTATTAAAATAAAAGTTTTCTAAGAGAGCTAAGGTAGCAGAATTGTGTGGTGGTATTCCTACAGAAAAGTAGAATTCAATGTCAAGATAGTTAACCATTATATGATGATTTTTATACAAAATTTCAATCCTTATACATGGTTTTCATTCTTTAGAAACATAGGAGAAATACTTTGATTTTATATGTGAATGGATATATGTAAACTTTGAACTAAAATACTAATGTTTAATTACTGGAAAACCAGCAATCCAAAGGGACTTAGTCTAGTGCAATGTAGTTTTAAAGCAAATTACCACTGAATTAACAATAGGAGTTTCTAAACTATATTGAAACATTAAAGGACTTAGTATTCAGAATGTATTTTTATTTTACTTTTGTTATTTTATTGGCTCAATACTCAAAGTAAAATTTCTGTTTATAGTAACAGTCAAACATAATGAGAAACAAATTAGATAAAAATGAAATATATTCCAAAGTGTATGGTATGCGACAATGGAAATTTTCTGTCTAAAAGCAAAGCTGTAATCTATAGAAAAAACTACAATGTAGAATGAGAAATTATTGATAACTATTTAACAAGAGGAACAATCAATCCTATGCTCTCCTTGGAGCAGAAATACAGGATGATAGTGTTAATTCCAAATTAAGTCATAGTAATCACCCATTTTCTTCTAAAAATACATTGGACTTATGGTAAGATGCTGATAACTGAGTTAAAACTTACTCTATTCTTAAGATAAAAACAACTAAAGCTGAACACTTATATTTTAACAAGTAGTGTTGTATTGCAGAAGGTTTAAAAGCTCAGATACACTTGAAAATGTATTTGGCCAGAGTCTCATTTATCTAATTTGTAGAACGGAATGGCATCAATTACTTCTAAGATTTGTTGTGAGGATTTTACAAGAGAATGTTTGAGATGTGTCCTAGCACACAGCAGATGCTCAGTGAATGCAGGATGCTTTTCCTTCCTAAACTCCTACCAATTTTCTGATAGTCACACATGCTTTTCCTGTGTTCTCGTTGAAGACAGTAAGTTTTACTGCTACCAATAAAGAGTGACTTTGTACAATTTTGATGAATAGTTATATTTAGTTATGATTAATATATTCCTACTTTATTATTGATATTTTAATACCTCTTTGCCTATAATTAAAGTAAGTATTTAATAGTAATTATTTGCAGAGGATAGTTAGTAAGGTGTTATATATTAAGACATATTGGCCAGATTTGACAGTTTACTGTCAGTATGCAGGTCAATGAAAATGGGTCAAGATAACTGTTAAAGTGTTTCAAGACATAATTTTTAGTAGCAGTTAAGCATGTTGGTCTTAGATTTCAGCCAATCTGTTTGTTTTTTAGGCAGATGAGTTAGATTTCTAGTAAGTGTAACTCAACAGGTAAATTAAGGAGTCCAGCCTTGGAAGTACGAGAACTTAGCATTCTACGATAGTTTATTCCCAGTTTACAGGGATGTAGTCCAATTTCCATGTGTAATCATGCAATATAATTGCTATTAAAATGTTTCTTAATAAGATACTCTTTCTCATTCATGTCCTTAGGCTCCTATTAGTATATTAAACAGTCCCCTGGAGTCACCAAAGTGTTCATGGTCTTCCCTTTAAACAGAAAACTTTGTATAAATTGTGAAGTAAGAATTAGAAATCATTTATAACAGTAAAAGCAGATTTCACATAGGTATCGTCTCTTTTCTAGTGCCACTGATGGATTATGCAACAACATTATTCCAGTCAATAGTTTAAATTAGTTAAAAAATAAATATCAGGGTTTCCCTGGTGGTGCAGTGGTTGGGAGTCCTCCTGCTGACGCAGGGGACATGGGTTCGTGCCCTGGTCCAGGAAGATCCCACATACCATGGAGCGGCTAGGCCCGTGAACCATGGCTGCTGAGCCTGCGTGCCTGGAGCCTGTGCTCCACAGCGGGAGAGGCCACGGTGGTGAGAGGCCCATGTACCACAAAAAAATAAAATTAAATTAAAATAAAAATTAGCATATCATGTTGCATGTGTGTGCGTTTTTTGGAGATTCAGCAACAGCTTTGACCCTCAATGTTAGCATGCATATTCTGACTAGTAACATACTTTACAATAATGTTTTCAAGAGCATACTGAATGATCAAACAGTGACTTATGAAAGCATGAAGATGATAATACTAAGCCTGCTTCTTTACTTCTTTTGCCAGAGTTTTATGTAATTTTCTTAATTTTAATTGTATGTTATGAACATGTCCAAACATACACAAAGATGAAAAGTACAATGAACATATCAGTGCTATTAGTCAGAATGAACAGGCATCAAAATTAGCCATATTTTCATATATGTTTTCCAAGACCACTAATTTCCTTTTGAGAATCAATTAAAAGTCTAATTCTTTGATTTTGAAATCTATTTTTCTATACCTAGGCTTGGACCCAATATTGGCATCCAAAGAAAAATGAATGGGCAAAACAGAGCCATTATTTTTGATCTCAGGTAGTTATAGCAGTATAGTACAGTAGTTATACACACTGGGCAGTAATCATGTTCCTTTTGGGCGTAAAACATTTAAAAATGGAGAACTATTTTAGATTAACTAAAGACATATCTGCTAAAAGAAAGGGGTTGTAAATTTCTGATGAACTAGTTTAGATTTTATAATACTGTAGTGAGTTTTATATTTTGAATACAAATATTTTTTAGTCATCAAATTTTTGTTTCACAACATAATGCAGCCATAAGAGGTCCCTATCAATACTCTTGGTGGTAGGTAATAGAGTACAAGGTTTTCTAATTTAAAGGCACTTTTTTTTTTGGCTGCACCACGTGGCATGCAGCATCTTAGTTCCCTGACCAGGGATGAAACAGTGCCCCTTGCTGTGGAAGCATGGAGTCTTAAACACTGAACTGCCAGGGAAGTCCCAAGTTTTTCTAATTTAAGCAAAAAGTATTTAAGAGAAATGCATACATCACATAACATTGTATACACTGAATACATGGTGTTCAGGGCTGAGAAAACTGATAAAGCAGAAAATGAGGATGGATATTGCTCTTAGGGTATTAATTAAAATATGATAATCAGTTAAGGCTTCAAAGGGACAACAGCATTTAAGACAAAGACGCTAAGAAAATTTTTATAAAAGCAGATTTGAAGATATGTGGAGAAGGAGTTCTACAAGAAGAGGGTACAGTGAGTAGATAGAGAGTGCCTGAGGTGTTTGGAATTCACAAAGATACCTGTAAACTGCCATGATGTGAGTAAAGTGCAGAATTTTTGCTCATGGGGATAGAAAGTCAGTGGGGTCAAGAGCATGCAGATTATTTTACTGTATATGAAAAGGAAAACTATGGAATAGATTGAAAAGAGGGAAGAGATGAAACAAGAAGACCAAATAAAAAACTATAAATAAGCCAGGAAAGAAATGATGTTTTTAGATAAGTTCTGAAAAATGATTTGAGAAAGACAATAAATAAGATTGGCTGATGGATTGAATTCAGAGTGTGACAGAAAAGAAATAATCAATGAGGCATATAGCCTAAACAGAGGAGGATGAGGTAGCAATTACTGATGGGGAAGATATTCTGTTTTAAAAGCTTTTTTAGAAGGATAGGATAGAAGATCAAGGGTTTCCTTTAGAGTTATATTTATATTTATATGTAAATGTATATAATTTAAAGGGGAGTGGCTATGGATATAGATGTAAAATTGAAACTCTATATTCATAAAATAAATTGGATAACATTACAAAGGGACTACAAATATAAGAACAAAAAGAGAAGCAAATTGGTTTCAGTATTATGGGCAACTAAGTGTTCCAAGGGACTCTTCTACTGCAGAAAATTAGATCCTGAAAAGAGAATAGTCTTTGAGACATTACTTATATCATACAAGTTCAGAACAGGCTTATCCTTTTGTGACAGTTATTCTCTCTCTCTGTGTTTGTCTCTGTCTCTGTCTCTGTCTCTCTCTCACACACACACACATGCATACAAATTGTGAAACTGAGATTAAATAATTGCCTATAAAAATGGGTCCCCATCAATTATTTTTGAAATTCAATGTGAAATAAAAACATTTATAGGTTAAAACAATATTGAGAAATTTTATCAGCCAAGAGACATGTACTAAGAAATAAATAATTTATTATTGGAAGAAGGAAGTCATTTCGAATTTCATATAGAAGAAGGGATACTGAGCACATAAAAATGTAAAATATGTGTAAATAAGACATGCATGTAAATAAATAAAAACAAGCATCATATATTTGCCTTAAATGCACATGTGACATGTATAAAATATTCATGTATAATACTTATATTACCTTACATCATTTTAATTTTAACCTTTGATTTTAAATATTGTATCATTTATGTGAAAACAGCACATAAATGAATATGGGAATGTTTATCATATGCCTGCTCCATCATTGTATTTCTTTTTTTTAACATCTTTATTGGAGTATAGTTGCTTTACAATGTTGTGTTAGTTTCTGTTGTATAACAAAGTGAATCAGCTATATGTATACATATATCCCCTTATCCCCTCCATCTGGCATCTCCCTCCCACTCTCCCTATCCCACCCCTCAAGGTTGTCACAAAGCACCGAGCTTATCTCCCTGTGCTCTGCAGCTGCTTCCACTAGCTATCTATTTTACACTTGGTAGTGTATATATGCCCATGCCACTCTCTCACTTCGTGCCAACTTACCCATCTCCTTCCCCATGTCCTGAAGTCCATTTTCTACATCTGCATCTTTATTTCTGTCCTGCCCCTAGGTTCATCAGAACCTTTTTTTTTTTTAGATGCTAGATATATGTGTTAGCATAATGGTATTTGGTTTTCTCTTTCTGACTTACTTTGCTCTGTATGACAGACTCTAGGTCCATCCACCTCACTACAAATAACTCAGTTTTGTTTCTTTTTATGGCTGAGTAATATTCCACTGTATGTATATGCCACATCTTCCTTATCCATTCCTCTGTCAATGGACACTTAGGTTGCTGTTATGTCCTGCTTATTGTAAATAGAGATGCAATGAACATTGTGGTACATGATACTTGTTGAATTATGGTTTTCTCAGGGTATATGCCCAGTAGAGGGATTGCTGGGTCATATGGTAGTTCTATTTGTAGTTTTTTAAGGAAGCCTCCAAACTGTTCTCCATAGTGGCTGTATCAACTTACATTCCCACCAATAGTGAAAGAGGCTTCTTTTTCTCCACATTCTCTCCAGCATTTATTGTTTGTAGACTTTTTGATGGTGGCCATTATGACTGGTGCGTGGTGATACCTCATTGTAGTTTTGATTTGCATTTCTCTAATGATTAGTGATGTTGAGCATCCTTTCATGTGTTTGTTGGCAATCTGTATATCTTCTTTGGAGAAATGTCTATTTAGGTCTTCTGCCCATTTATGGATTGGGCTTTTTGTTGTTGTTGTTTGTTTTGTTTTGTTTGTTTGTTTCTTTTGCAGTACACGGGTCTCTCATCATTGTGGTCTCTCCCATTGTGGAGCACAGGCTCTGGATGCGCAGGCTCAGGGGCCATGGCTCACGGGCCTAGCCAGATCATGGCATGTGGGATCTTCATGGACCAGGGCCCGAACCCGTGTCCCCTGCATCAGCAGGTGGACTCTCAACCACTGTGCCACCAGGGAAGCCCATAGGTTTTTTTTTTTGGGGGGGGGGGATATTGATCTGCATGAGCTGCTTATAAATTTTGGAGATTAATTATTTGTCAGTTGCTTCATTTGCAAACATTTTCTCCCATTCTGAGGGTTGTCTTTTTGTCTTGTTTGTGGTTTCCTTTGCTGTGCAAAAGCTTTTAAGTTTCATTAGGTTCCATTTGTTTATTTTTGTTTTTATTTCCATTTCTCTAGGAGATGAGTCAAATAAGATATTGCTGTGATTTATGTCATAGAGTGTTCTGCCTATGTTTTCCTCTAAGAGTTTTATAGTGTCTGGTCTTACATCTAGGTCTTCCAACCATTTTGAGTTTATTTTTGTGTATGGTGTTTGGGAGTGTTCTAATTTCATTCTTTTACATGTAGCTGTCCAGTTTTCCCAGCACCATTTATTGAAGAGGTTGTCTTTTCTCCATTGTATAGTCTTGCCTCCTTTATTAAAGATAAGGTGACCATATGTGCATGGGTTTATCTCTGGGCTTTCTGTCTTGTTCCATTGATCTATATTTCTGTTTTGGGGCAAGTTCCATACTGTCTTGATTACTACTAGAGCTAATCAATGAATTTGGTAGAGTAGCAGGATACAAAATTAATGCACAGAAATCTCTTGCATTCCTATGCACTAATGATGAAAAATATGAAAGAGAAATAAGGAAACACTCCCACTTACCATTGCAACAAAAAGAGTAAAATGCCTAGGAATAAACCTACCTAAGGAGACAAAAGACCTATATGTAGAAAACTATAAGACACTGATGAAAGAAATTAAAGATGATACAAACAGTTGGAGAGATATACCATGTTCTTGGATTAGACAAATCAACATTGTGAAAATGACTGTACTATCCAAACAATCTACAGATTCAGTGCAATTCCTATCAAACTACCAATGGCATTTTTCACAGAACTAGAACCAAAAATTTCACAATTTGTATGGAAACACAAAAGACCCTTAATAGCCAAAGCAATATTGAGAAAGCAGATCGGAGCTGGAGGAATCAGGCTCCCTGACTTCAGACTATACTACAAACCCACCGCTTGTATTTTAGAAGTAGGTATCTTGTCTGGTTTCACAGGTTTAAAGGAATTTTGTCCCTGGAGAGACCATACCCAGAATCTCATCAGTACCTGATTTAGATTATTTAGAAGATGAGATTCGAATGTTTTTCATTTGACTATATGTAGTTAGCATTTTGAATTTAAGAATGTTGTTAAGTGGGTTAATATATTTTGCATTTGGAAAGCATATGAATGTTAGAGGGCTAGAGGACAGATTCTAATGGGTGCAATTGTATTCCACCAAAGATATGTTAAAGTCTGAACCCCCAGCAACTGTAAATGTGACCTTATTTGGAAACAGGTTCTTTATAGATGCAATCAAGTTAAGATTAGCTCATTAGAGTGGGCCCTGAGCAGATATGGCTGTTGTCTGTATAAATGAAGAGAAATTCAGATATAGGCACAGTGGAAGGACAGCTATGTGATGACAGAGGCAGAGATTAGAGTGATTCTGCTAGAATACAAGCCAAGGAATGCCTGGGACTACCAGAAGCAGGAAGATTCAAGGAAGGATAATGTCCTAGAGGTTTCAGAGGGAGCATGATCCTGCCAACTGATTGATTTCAGACTTCTAGATCCAGATGTGTGAATGAATATCTTTCTGTTGTTTCAAAACACCCAGTTTATGGTACTTTCTTGACAGCCCTAGGAAACTATTACACATGGTTAGGGCAATGTTCTCTGTGTCAGCTGGAAGATATAGTCAAGGGTTGAATGAGTAGCTTAGACATGATAAAGCCCCTCCAACATTCTTATAATTAAATCTTTTTGGAATCAATTTTATTTAAAATTAGTGCCCATTGAATTTAGGTTTCAGTCAAACAACCACACAAACAATTCCAAGTACTTGAGAGGATATCCAATTCAAATTCTCTGGAAAAGGGATCCATGCCATTAATTCAGTTTGACATAAAATTATACTCCTTCTTCCTTGGGTGGGAACTCTTGCTACTCCTCCCCATGCACATTTTTCCAATGTTTTTGATGTATAAGCCTTCTTCTCATTAGTTTGACTTAATGTTTTTTCTCTTATCCATGCTGGACTTAGAGTCTAGTTATAGTTCTGATGGAGTATGAGAATTAGCTAAGCCTTTTAAGGTAATTATAATACCTCAGATAGGTTCTTATAGGGTTTTCTAAAGGCCACCTCAAAACTGGTAGAGTCAACATTCAGTGAAACTGGAGGTTCAGAGAGATAGGGGGTTTGAAATTCTTCAGATTGTTTCTTTTCCAATTCTAGTGTCAAGGATTTTTACCAATTATTGCCGTAACTTTCTTGTAAGAGACTTAATAAGGATTTGAAACCAAGTTGTGATAGCAGGGTTGAGCTCATTTTTTCGAAACTGAGTCAGTCTTACAGCTAAAATGATTAAAGAATCTTTGAAAATAATCATAGATACTAGCTGATTTTTTACCCTGTTGTTATCTGAAAATTAAAAACTTTATATAATAAACATTTCTTTATTAGGTCTCTGGTTCATTTAGAAATAGTCAAACCCTACTATGATGGTTGTTCTTCATGTCCTTCATAAGACTCTATATCAGGGATCTCTTATTCTACCAAAATATTGTCATCAATAGGCATTTCAAATAACTATAGGTAATGCTTTAAGTAACTGTTTCACAATTATGTTACATGGACCTCTGACCATCTACATTTTAAGTGTAATAGGATTCCTTTAAACCCACTATATCAGCTATTCAATCTCAGATTATAATTTATTTGACAATTTTTTGCATGCAATCACTTCTGACATCAATTATTATGATGATCAAATTTCTTAGTTACAGTAAAGAATATCTAGTCTAGTTTTCTTTTTCTTTTTCTTTTTTTTTCTTTCTTTCTTTCTTTTTTTCTTTTCGGCTGTGTTGTGTCTTCGTTTCTGTGCGAGGGCTTTCTCCAGTTGTGGTGAGCGGGGACCACTCTTCATTGCAGTGCGCGGGCCTCTCATTATTGTGGCCTCTCTTGTTGCAGAGCACAGGCTCCAGATGTGCAGGCTCAGTAGTTGTGGCTCATGGGACCAGTTGCTCTGCGGCATGTGGGATCTTCCCAGACCAGGGCTCGAACCTGTGTCCCCTGCAATGGCAGGCAGATTCTCAACCACTGTGTCACCAGGGAAGCCCCATGGTCTAGTTTTAGCAGAAATGGATTTAAGTAAGATATATAGAGACTTGTAGGCATGCCTGAAGAAATGGACTTTGAGCTGAGCTTTTAGGAATGATGCCCAGATCTACTTGGTAACAAAATAGCTTCAACCGAGGTCAATGGAAGGCCTGGACCAGCAATCTCGTTTCATGATAGTAAGCAAAGAATTGCAAACTACCACGTTAAGTTTAAGCACAAAGCAAAGTTTATTTAAGCATAGGTACACTTTCAGAGAGGGAGAGAGAAAGAGAGAGAGAGCAGGCTGTTTCTGAGAGCGGGCTGTTTCAGCGAAATGAAGCAAGCCCGAAGCAAAGGTACGCTCAGAGAGAGAGAAAGTGAGCTGTTGCTGCGAATGGAAAGCAGCATTCCTATACAGGCTTAATGGAGCTTTTAAGGAGCATTTTGCAGGGAGACGGCTGTGAGTGACAGGGGATCATTATTTGATTGACAGTCTCGAGCTATGTAACAAGTTTACTGCTGCAAATGCTCTCAGCGTTGAATCACTAAGAAACACCCACTCAGGGGGCAAAACCACATGTAGGTTTTATTATAATGATGGTATAATGAGTTTGGTTTACTATAGGTTATACTCCTGTCTGGTCTGGGCATGTGCAGCCCGGGGAACTTCCCTTGTGTTACTGTGCCCCTCTTCATCAGGATAAGCGGCCCACCACAAGACCATAGTTTCACCCATTCTGGGTGAGGTCAAGGAAGAGTCCCCAGACTGCTGGGTGTGTCACTCGATTTCTTCTCCTTGTTTTTCTCACCACTGTCACCTCCTGCTGCTCATATCTAACTACCTAACATATCCACAGTACACAATGTTGCTTACCAAAGGGAGCAACTGCTTCTTCTATGGTCAAGAATCTGCCAACTCAGAAGGCTACCTCCTCCAGAACCACTTTGCCTCTATCTCAATCTCTACCAAGAGAAAAACATATGTCACATACTTTGCATTTCTTTCTTAGTTCACTCAGTCCTGAAACAAATTCTCATTCAAGTGCATTGGATTGCCAGAAGCTTATTCATATATCTATATGGCAGAAGCCAAAGAAGCTGGAAAACAGAATGTATTTCTATTTAAAATTTTATGTTAGGATTTATACTGTGAGGAACTCGATATCATCCCCTTTCCCTAGTCACTCTATCTGAGACTTGCTGGCTAAATATTCAGTGAGGTTGACCTCACACAAAGGAAGAAGGCTGTTGTTCCATCAAAAGTGTATGATGAACTCATACTCCTACTAGATTTTTCAATTGTATAGAATTTCCCAAAACAATGCACAAAGCAAGAGAACTAATTATGTTTCTGTGGCTTACACATTGGCTTTGAAGGTTATTACCTTAAAAGACCTCAAAATTCAAAAATATTAAAGAATTAGATAATATATTGTAATCTTGGCATCGTGAAAATACTCACTTGGATATATATATAAAATACATCTCTCTCTCTCTCTCTCTCTCTCTATGTATATATATATATGTATATATATATATATATATTCAAGAAAGTATTTTACAAGCAAGCCTGATAGTGAAAGAACTAGGTTTATTTTACCTTTCTTCCCTTCATGACTCCATAACCTTAGAAATGTGACTTGACTTCAGAAGGGAAAATAATTTTTATTGAAGCATTGTTTATTTTTTGGAACTTAGACATCAAGTATAAACAAGAGGTAGGTATAATGTAAGACTGGTTACTGTTAGTAATATAAATTTGATTCAATTGCTTTTTCCTGAAATCCTACTATTTGTTTGGCTTTTACTAGATGCTGAGGATAGAACTGAAAATTAAGTAGCTCCTATGGGTAGGAATGGAAGATACACTCTGGGATAAAGGTATAACAGTGCAAAAAGGTGCTAAGATGCCAAGTCATGAGATATGTACTTGCAATAGTGATGGTGGTTGCAGTTTAACATCTGCATAAGTAATAGTACCTATATGTGAGGAAAAGTAGGTTGTAACCATTTTATGGAGGGTAAAGGCCAGGTTGAGAATTCTAAACTGAATTTGGAAGGTTATAGGAGCCTCTGAAAGCTTTTAGGACAGAGGATAATGTGGTCTATGCTACTTTATAAGATTACATTAAGATTTTTTCATCTAATGATACCTGAGAGGTATAAAGGATATTTATTTCTAAAGTGCTATAATAGGTATAATATTGTTTTATCCATATAAACTCCTAACGCTACATAGGTGAAAGATATTTTTGCTATTTTACCATTGGGAGGTTATTAGTTTTCTAAGGTTAGACATTTCACTTGACACAAACCTATATTTTAAGGTGAGATTATATTTTAAATATATATTTCATGGAATCTTTCAAATCTTAAAAAGGTCAAGACATATTTTCTTTTGAATAGCTAAAAGAGAGCTGCAGATCATCTTGACTGAAATATTAATTTAAAATTCACTGCGGGAAAACAGTTTTAAATATGTCAACAGAGGCTTGCCAATTATATGATCTACAAGCAGTAAAATAGATCCATTAGTTTGGATGGTTTCAAAATAGACGAAGAACTCTTCTTCCTAATAACAGTTGTTAGATCAAAATGTGCTGTGTTTACAAACACTTGTCTTTAAATTGGTTTTGCTCAACCATAGTTACTATATTAGGTTTAAACTACTGTGAAATTGTGAAATTAACTTTACTAATTGTATTTGTAGAAAAGATTTTCAATACAGAAAAGGTCAAAAGGTTAATTTATTGGCATAGATTTCAGTAGTTTTAGTGAAGCATAACTAGAGTTCTGTTTACTTGAATCACATTTCCATGAACAGAAATTGCTTCATAACAGAATCATTCATGGAATTATGTAGAAATCAGAACATTAGACAACTGGATCCTGAGCAAGAATATATTTTTTGAGTTGTGCTCTCATAAGAAAGGTCCAAAGATGAATCACCCTTTAGGTATGTCATTATGCATGCATGAATATATTTATGTGTTTAAATATCTCTGTGGCATCAAGTAAGGATTGCAGCCTCTTGACATTTCTTTATCTCTTGCTCTAAGTATTAAGTGAGTAGGCTTATAGCTTAAAAACATTGAAAGGCTCTGAGCCCAAAATTTGGATACAGTGGTGAAAGACTAAAATAACACTTTCAGTGCTATTTAGACTTAGAGGCCCACTCCTATGCTAATTTTTAAAAGATCACTCACAAGTTTTACCCTGGCCCTTTTAATCCATTGGTAATTAAATCTGTCATTTGATGGACAGTGAAGAGGGAAAATTCTCTAAGTTACTAAGCCCTTAGTAAATGCCATAGGTAAGTATGCTTTTGTCCCTGGAGTGCTTATACCTTTCATGTTATTACTTATAAGAACAGAGATATTTAGAGTGTTGTTTCCTTCACCCACTTTATCACATTTTTTCTTGAAATGGGAGAAAATGTCTTCATTGTATAAGAAAAGAATAAACATGTTTGCTGCTTTTTTTTCCCTAAAATATATTTGATTTTGATTACATCAGTGAAATATTCTAAATTAAAACACAACTTCTTTTTTCTTCTTGGCGAATGCATTCGTTTATGCAATCATTTGGCTACTAATACTTGACCATAGGTGAAGGCTTATTGCTTTAGGGAACAGAGAATTCCAAAGGAACCCAATTTAAAATTTGTGTGAAATTACTGGCTTTGAGTTCCAAATTTGTCTTGAAATGCAATTTGAATTTTGATAGCAAGGGCTATACATCTGCAAGGATTTTTTAAAAAGTATTTATTTCTAATAAATTTGGCTTTGACTACCAAATTAAAGTTTAGAAGACTTTATTGCCTAAAGTACAAAGTGTAGAGAAATGCAAAATGATACAAGAGAGGTTTTCTTGAATGCTAAAAAAAAGTGTGGAAAATTTCTGACCTTGGAACAAAAACTTTGAAGAGGATTGAACCAGAAGAACATGAGTGTTAAGCTGTGAGTTTTGTGGGAGAGCACTGACTCCTACATTTTCCTTCATTGTATATGTCTGAGGGAAATGAGGGGCAGGGCTTTAATATCAGAAATCCCAGAATGGTTTAGGGATGGTAAGAAATTAGTGGACTAATGCCTTACTTTTTATTGTGAGCCAGGACATTTAAGCATAACTCACTAGCAGACAAGTAGTGAAGACTGAGTAAGGTATCCAGGAAAATTGGACTTAGGGTAGCCCCACAAAACAGTGTGTACTACAGTGAGGTGTAGGAAAAGAAGCTGGAAGTTTGTAATCTATAAGGAGGAATCATAAGGGAAATAGGCTAGAATATCTGTAGTCAGTATGGAGAGGAGCAGAATGCCTGGAACTGGTAACCAGAGGACATTTTTAACTGTACATATCAACAGAGATGCAAATGTACTCAAGAAACACCAAAGGAGGAGCTTTACTTCTAACCAGATGTCACTAGAGAACAGAAGATGACTGTAATATTGCTCTTTCAATGCCATGCCTGAATTCCTGTGCAGTTCAGGTAATCACTGAGCAGAAGAAATGGTGAGAAGTGAGGGGGAGAGTCCTCAATTTTCATCAAGTATTATCCAAAAAAGACAGCAAGGGCAAGATTAAAGTTTTAACCATCAATAAAAAAGAGGGATGAATGAAAAGCCAGCTTATTTTTAGTCCATAGTGATAAAGTTAAGGTTTGCATACTTGAGTTTTATGAACTATCAAACTGTGAAATATGTTTGCTATGTCAACAACTTTAGATATCTATTATTTCTCAACAATACATTTATGTGGGTGAGTATGAACTTAAGTGGGGAAGTAATGTTTTTGTTTGGGTTGGTACAAATACTTACATCAGTGTATTGATTAACCCTGAGTTACTAAAACACACACACACACACACACACACACACACACACACCTTCAGTGTTTCCCAAGAAGCCATAATTTATTTACCATCTTCTGTTCTTTTGTCATATCTACAAACCACTTATTTTAGTTGATTTACTATTTTCTTTATGCCTACAAATTATTACATTCCTAATTATCCCAGTTCAAAACAATTATGAATTAAATATTTGGTATAACTGGATAGTTAATTTTTCTTTATATTAATTTTGAACATTATTATTGAAAAGAATAATACATTCCACATAACACCGAAATCATAACTAATACTATCAGGTAGTCACTAAATTTTGGAAAATATTGATCTCATTAGTAATCAAGTGGAAAAAAGCAAATAAAAATCTCTTTATTCAACAATCTTATATTCAGTATTTCTTAATGAAGAAACATTTAGAATGTTTTTTTTTTTTGGTGGGGGAGGGAAATGTCTTTGTTCTTTAGAGTTTGTTTCTCCTTACATGACAATTAGCATCCTTGACTTCTAGGTACTAAATGCCAGAAGCAGCTCACATCACTGTAAAACACACACCCTAACCTCTAACACACACCATTTCTAACTTCTTACTATTAGATTGTGGTGCCAACAGTTTCTATATTGTGAATGTATATGCACTCAAATTAAAAATGAATCTTTTATCTAATCTATTATTATAATACTCTGGATGGTTTGTAAATATATTAGAAGAAGAGAGTTTCGAAAGAAAAAAAAATGTGTAGGACAGGATGGCAAAACAGGAATATCTACTGTGTAATTAAGAAATATAAAACTGTAGCACATATATACAATGGAATATTAGCCATAAAAAGGAATGAAACTAAGTTATTTGTAGTGAGGTGGATGGAC
This sequence comes from Lipotes vexillifer, assembly GCF_000442215.2. Taxonomy (NCBI): domain Eukaryota; kingdom Metazoa; phylum Chordata; class Mammalia; order Artiodactyla; family Lipotidae; genus Lipotes; species Lipotes vexillifer. The sequence continues at coordinate 1,293,064 of NW_006776934.1, read as the reverse complement.
CTAGAGACTGTCATACAGAGTGAAGTAAGTCAGAAAGAGAAAAACAAATACCTTATGCTAACACATATATATGGAATCTAAAAAAAAAAAAAGAAAAGAAAAGAAAAGAAAATGCTCAGAAGAACTAGGAGCGAGATGAAAATAAAGATGCAGACCTACTAGAGTATGGACTTGAGGGTACAGGGAGGGGGAAGGGTAAGCTGGGACAAAGTGAGACAGTGACATGGAGATATATATACTACCAAACATAAAATGATAGCTAGTGGGGCTTCCCTGGTGGTGCAGTGGTTGGGAGTCCGCCTGCTGATGCAGGGGACACGGGTTCGTGCCCTGGTTTGGGAAGATCCTGCATGC
>NW_006776934.1:1289216-1292699 GCF_000442215.2 Lipotes vexillifer | reverse complement strand
CCCCAGGACCCATGGCTGCGAAACCTGAGTGTCCGGAGCCTGTGCTCCGCAGCAGGAGAGGCCGCAACAGTGAGAGGCCCCAAAAAAAAAAGATAGCTAGTGGGAAGCAGCCGCATAGAACAGGGAGATCAGCTCAGTGATTTGTGACCACTTAGAGGGGTGGGATAGGGAGGGTAGGAGGGAGGGAGTTGCAAAAGGGAAGAGATATGGGGACATATGTATATGTATAACTGATTCACTTTGTTATAAAGCAGAAACTGACACACCATTGTAAAGCAATTATGCTCTAATAAAGGTGTTAAAAAAATAAAAGAAGAAATATAAAACCAACTAAAGTGGTGTACTAGGAATTACATTCCTCCATTTTATAAGTAAGGCTTGTAAGTAAGTAAGTAAGTATTGTATTCCTTGTGCCAAAGGAATAGAGGGTACATTAGTTAGATATAAGAACCATTTATTTTTTTCTAGATTCTGTCATGCTCTGGTAGTAAAGAAGTCATTGATCTAGATTCATTTTTTGCATGTAGATATCCAGTTTTCCCAACACCATTTCTTGAAAAAACTATCCTTTCCCCATTGTGTATTCTTGTTGAAGGTCAGTTGACCATATATGTGTGGGTTTATTCCTGAACTCTCTATTCTGTTTTACTGGTCTATACATCTATTTTTATTCCAAAACCATAATGTTTTGATTACTGTAGCTTTGTAATATAGTTTAAAATTAGGAAGTGTGATGCCTCCAATTTTGTTCTTCTTCTTCAAAATCACATTGACTTTTTGGAATCTTTTGTGATTCCATAGAAATTTTAGGATTGTTTTCTCTATTTCAGTGAAAAATGCCATTGCAATTTTAAGAAGGATTACATAGATTATTTTGAAGTGTATGAATATTTTTAAAATATTAATTCATCTAATCAATAAACACAGGATGTCTTTCCATTTGTGTGTGTCTTTTAAATCTCTTTCATCAATGTTTCATAATTTTCAGTGTATAAGTCTTTCACCTCTTTGGTTTTTGATGCTATTGTAAACGTTTTTATTTTCTTGATTTACTTTGTTGTTACTGTATAAAAACACAAATAATTTTTGTATGATGACTTTGTATCCTACAACTTTAATGAATGTTTTTATTAGTTCTAACTCTTTTTTGTATGCAGTTTTTACAATATTCAACACATAAGATTATGTCATCTTCAAGCAGATAATTTTACTTCTTCCTTTTTGATTTGGATGCCCTTTATTTCTTTCTCTTGTATAATTGATCTAACTAGGACTTCCATTATTATATTGAACAGAAACAGCAAGAGTGGCCATCCTTGTCTTTTTCTGGATCTTAGAGAAAAAAGCTTTCATTTTTCCACATTGATCATTTTATTAGCTGTAGGCATTTCATATGTGGATTTTATTGTGTTAAGGTAAGTTTATACTTTACCTAATTTGTTGATGGATTCTCTTTTCCCTAACATATGCATTTTTTACTTTGTCATGAAATTGTAGCATTTTCTAGTGTGAATAGAAATATTGAAAATGGAAACAATTTACTGAGGGATTTTGCTTCATACTAAATTAATATCAAAATATCATACCTTTTTAGGGGCTTCCCTGGTGGTGCAGTGGTTGAGAGTCCGCCTGCCAATGCAGGGTACATGGGTTCGTGCCCCAGTCCAGGAGGATCCCACATGCCGCAGAGCGGCTGGGCCCATGAGCCATGACCACTGAGTCTGCGCACCCGGAGCCTGTGTTCTGCAATGGGAGAAGCCACAACAGTGAGACGCCCGTGTAGTGCAAAAAAAAAAAAAATACCTTTTTAAAACAAAGTAAAAATGAAGATAAATATATTGTATGCTATATGTTTCTTGCTATTCTATCAATTTGAACAACCTTGTTGTGCTAGACATCAATCTAGTTCAACCATTTCTAGGTTCCTATTTGAAATTTATACACACACACACACACACACACACACACAAACACACACACACACACACACAACAGGTTGATCTGAATGCATATTGGAATCTCTTTTTAAACCTGACTTGTCTCTAAAGCTCTCACTGACATGATAGTCTATGCAAAAGCTATGCTGACTTCATGGTTCCATTATGTAAATAAGGTAATACATCTATTTATGCCCCTCAGAATGTGACTGAAAACTGTGAAGAAATACAGCAGGGTGGAATGTGCCTGGAAAATTTTTATGGAGTTTTTTATTTCCAGCTATCAAATTCCACCAACTAATTACATTGAGAAGAGAAGGAAAAAAATCCCTCCCTTACATTGTGTATAACTTCACAAAATAAAATAGATAAGGCAAATAGCTATTTAGTCTTGTAAAATATGTTACTTCAAGTTGGTTATACTTAAAAATGATTATTTTAGCATGCATATTTTAAAGAAAGAGTTGCATCAATCAAATTGTCTATTTTTGCTCTATGTAATTCTGCACATTTCCCAATAAAGTATTATGGTGAAATATATGACTTCAGGGATTTAATCATAAACCAATTTTACTTTGGATTCCCATTCTTCCTCTACATAGATACAAGGGAGCTAATTTTTCCACTTTTTCTGGATGAAATATAGAGACTTCTATTATCACATTTTGGGGGGAATTACAAACTACATTTACTTAGTTATGAGAACTTTTAATGCCTTGTCAGATTTAAACTTTCAACTTGAGTCAAAGTACCTCCCCACCTCACTCCTCCTCAGTTTGGATGCATGCAGTTGTCGACTGAAAAAAAAAGGCACAACTTAAAAGTTAAGAATTATGTTTTATTTAGTGGAAAAAAAAACTTTAGCCCAGAAGACAGCAGTTCAGATAGCTCTGAGGGACTGCTTGGAAGGGGTAAGGGAGAAGCCAGTATATATAGGAGATTTTATCAAACCCCCTCCCCCCCCCAAAAAAAAAAACAACCAAAGAAAACACAGGTAGTCAGAATATCAAAAGACTACTGTTAATTAAAGAAAACCAGATATCTCAAGATAATGAATTTAGTAGTTTTCTAAGTATGGGAAGATGCAGGAGTCAGGACTCATTGAAATCATTCCTTTGATATGCACCTTAGTTATATAGGGCTGGTATCCTGCTTTTCTCCACCCTGAATCCCCTCAGAGTGCCCAGTAGGGGCACTTCAATAGATGCAGGTTTGATGAGCAGCGACATCCTTTGTTTACTGATTTGGCAGACAACATTTTTCATCCATAATGGAGAGGCCTACAATAAAGGAGAAAGAACAACTGGCTGCTTCTCCAGTACTGACACTTTGCTAACAGTTGTTTCAAATCCACACTCACTGCCAAGTTTGGAACGGTGGAGTAGAGGAAAGATGAGCAGAATATTTTTCTGATTGTAATGTTGGGAGCTAGCATCACATTTTTAGAGCTGGCAGATGGTAAAGCATATTCTTTAATAGCTGTGTTCATAGGTCCTCGGAAAACTTATGCACATTTGGGGCAATATCTTATCTGCACCTCTCCTGC